>NC_053114.1:45077921-45095421 GCF_010015445.1 Perca fluviatilis | reverse complement strand
TGGAGGATGGATCTCTGAGGAGCTATGATGGAGGTGGATCTCTGAGGAGCTATGATGGAGGAGGGATCTCTGATGAGCTAAGATGGAAGATGGATCTCTGAGGAGCTATGATGGAGGAGGGATCTCTGATGAGCTAAGATGGAGGACAGAGAGCAGCCTTCCTGGAAGCCGTGCAGCTGAAAGCTGTTGCTAACTCCGCTCACACAGCTGACGAATTCACGTGACACTTCAGAGGGAAAGGACGTCTCATTCTTCTGAAAACATTTCCTCGTTTCCTCTCTCATCGCATAATTTCCTCGCGTCCCTCCCGTTTCGCCGCATAAATTGCCGATTTTCCGCAAAATATGCGGCGCTTGCATGATTTCATAACCCCCGGATTTTCGTTGCAAAAAAGTCCCATAATATATCTTAGCAGAAAGTTGAAAAAATGTTGCGTTTACTTCACACAAGAGCAGCCATTTTCCCCTGTTGCCATGGGAACGTTATGAAGTGACGTAATTACGGGACATGAACATCATCTTAAAGCAGGGTGTTGGAGGTTGAATCTGACATGTTGTACTGAGTCTCTTAAGTTGGGATCCAATAAGAAAGCTATCTTAATATCTGATGTCTAAGTGCTCCTGCTGTCTATATTATTAACGGTTTTTGAAAGTCTGTCTCTTTTGTTTCTTTTATTTCCCTCTGTTTAGACTAGCTATTAATTCTTTTTTTTACTTTAATATTATATTATTTGTATATATTTTTGTATCTTATTTGTTTACTTATTGCAATGACTGAATATCTGTAAACTATTTTTGGAAATTAAGTTTAAAAAAAGCAGGGTGTTGGTGGGGGGGGAATCACTTTTTCTTCTTTTTCATCAAACCGCAGTTTTTGCAAGTTCCCGCAATTTCATTGCATTTTTTAAGAAAACGTGCCGCATAATCAAGGGATTTTTCCCGCAACAAACACAAAAACTCCGCGTTTTTCTGGAAGGACTGACAAGATAATGGAGCCTTTTATACATTGTCGTGTTTCTTTAGAAATAATGGACAATGGACAAATGGAGTCTTTAAACGCTTCAGATGTAAAGTTATTCGCTGTCAAAGTGACGCTAAAATGAATGGCAGTCAATGGGATGCTAACAGAGGGTGAGTGCTTGTTAGCATCAAAAAGGCGCCATAGGAGCTACGCATTGTGAGGAGAGGCTTACCCCCTGAGTTATGTCCCGCCTCCACTTCCTGTCTTTGGTATTACATCACACCAAAATTATTCACCGAAGCTCTGTCCACATCTTCATCAGCAGTCAGCACTTATCTTAGATGATATACAGCTTTTGATTGCGTTGCCATGGAATCGCAGAGGAGAGAGAGCTCAGAGCAATGAAGTCCAGCTCACATTCCTCTAGATTACACCACTTTATAAACCTCTTCACCCCTTTAGCACAAACTCTGCCTTCCTTCAGCAGTACAGGACAAAGGGTATCTCTGGTTAAACTGTAGTTCCTCTGCAGGATTCTCCTTTCTCCAGCCAGCAGAGACAGAAAAACAAGTGCAAGAAAAAAAACTCAAGAAATGCTTGGAATGTGAAAAGTTACTGAGCTGGCATAACGTAGGAATTAGTCTCTGAGGACGATGGACAATTATCCACAGAGAATTTCATGCCAGGTTTTTGAGAAAAGAGAGAGAGTCCTTTGTCAAGTCTGGCTGCTGTTGGATGTTAAAAAAAAAAACAGAAAACAATAGAGCTTTCCGCTCTCTGTTAACATTGTTTTTGTCGGCAGGAATTTCCTCTGTAAGTGGAAGAGTTTTGCGTTACATAACAGAGGAAAGAATGCAGAAAGAGTCCAGCTGATCAGAGCCAAACACTGAGAGGTACATACTGAACATTGAGCAGGTTTCTGACTCTACAGGCTTGAATTTTTTCAGTCTTTTGTCAGGGATGTCGACTGAAAAAGCTCAAATCAGCACAACTGTACTACTCAGAGACCAGTGTCGGGACCCATCAGGACCCGTCGGGCTCAGTTCGGGTATCCATGCCTTAATAAACACGCTAAAAAGCGAGTATGCGTCTTCATAACACCCCAATAATGGCATACGAATTGCCGTGTCATACATACACCACTTCATGAGATCAGTCTGGAGATTTTGTAACAATAACGGACACGATTGCATAGACCGGGTTGCCATGATTGGCTTCAGGAGAGAAGAAGTTCTTTGGCTCGCTCTGACCGTAATCATTATGAAAGACCGCGATGGCTCGCGGCGACCGTGCGCCAAGTGGCGTGTTATCGGTACGCGCCCCCAACCGTGCTGAGTCAACCCGGTCTCATGGCAGTATGTGTAATGGTCAAAAATATTTTCATCTATAGATACGTGTTCACGGGGACGTTTTTGTCATTTTTTTCATGGTGGCCAGGACGAAAATGTAAACTAATGTATTTAAATGGGAAGCATATGTCGTGGTCACAGCACAAAAACGTACAAAAATACAATGATATCTGTCGTTTGTTGACCCACAGGACGTTTTCCTTGCTCATATCTAAACCAGAGAACGTTTACATGATTTTGTCTATCTCTGCTCTGTTAGCGCTGTAAGATCCGCCAGAACAGCCTCCATTACATAGATAGATAGAGATAGAGATACTTTAAATTAAGGCGTCCAATAGCTTATACACATCAGAATCAGAATCAGAAAGGGATTTATTGCCAAGTTTGTTTTTTACACACACAAGGAATTTGTCATGGTGTTGTTGGTGCACGTCACATACTCTTTAAATATAAGAAGGATAAAAAGAATATAAGTATAAACATATACACATAGTATGTATTAATACAGATAAAAATAAATGTAAAATAAATAATAAAAATAAGTTACACAGTATTAAAAAGGAACGCTACAGCAGAGTAAGTACAGTGGCATGTAGAGCCAGAGGTGGGGTGTGGAGAGAGTCAGGGTGGTTTCCGGGCCTTGTTGATAAAAAACTGTATATGTGGCATGAGGTTTTGGTCCTGATGGACCTCAGCCTCCTGCCAGAGGGGAGCGGCTCAAAGAGTTTGTGGGAGGGGTCAGCCACAATCTTTCCAGCTGGCTTCATTCACATCATACACATAGGCACACAGACATATGACATCCATATACACATACATACTACAAAAATACAATATTCAATAGTGTGCCCTTACAGTAAATGCACTGTACACAACCTTTGGACAGTTAAAGCCATCACTCAATGGAATAGTTCCATCAGAAGCTTTTAAATTTCAATTAAAACATTATTTAAAAACCAATCAACTCTGCAACCACTAACATGCTGCTTGTATTTCTTTTATTGTTTTGTGTTTCAACATGGTGCTGAACAGTATTGTATTTCATGTTCTGCGAAACAAGTTAACTGATCTTGCAGCTTTAACGCTGAGCAGTCCCTCTGTGTGTCTCTGAAAGTCAGCCAAAGGTGCGTCGAAATCTTTCTAACAGCTGAATCTGATTGTCACAGCCTTCACTTCCTGTTTTGTTCTGAAAGATTTGAACTGAAGTTCATCCACAGTTTGACTTCTGTCGTCCGATTCATGAACAAACTCTAAATATTACAGTGATCTTTGTCTCGTTCTTGTCACATAGCAACACAGTGTATAGTTTATTTTAAATACAGTGGGTGGTGGAAGTGGACTGGAGGAGGTATTTCGTTATTGGTCAACCAGTTCTGCTAATATTTATCTAGACGGTGAGTGATACACTGGGCGTGGAGGGGGTCAGGGTGGTGGTGCTGGCAGGGATTTATGGATCTGATTAAAGTTAATAAATTACAGGAATTGCAGTGAACAAGCCCCACAAATTCAGGTGAATCAATGCAGGAAGTGACCTCACTGATGGAAGTGGGAGTGGTTTGGAAAGCTGCCAAAGCTGTTTGAATTCAATTAGTCTCTATGTCCAGCAGATTCTCACTCCCATCGTGTAAACCTGACGCTTGGTCAGGTGTCTTTGGTGTTGTTATTGACGCAAAAACTCATCTTTAGCGTCATATCTAAAGGCGCTCGGTCGAGACTATTGGCGTCACTTTCAGGTTTAGGAAAAGGTTGTGGGTGGGCTTACGTTTCCATGACATGCGGTAAGAACGGGACAGTTGGGTTTAGGTAAAGAAGAACGGGACAGTTGGGTTTAGGTAAAGAACGGGACAGTTGGGTTTAGGTAAAGAACGGGACAGTTGGGTTTAGGTAAAGAAGAACGGGACAGTTGGGTTTAGGTAAAGAAGAACGGGACAGTTGGGTTTAGGTAAAGAACGGGACAGTTGGGTTTAGGTAAAGAAGAACGGGACAGTTGGGTTTAGGTAAAGAAGAACGGGACAGTTGGGTTTAGGTAAAGAAGAACGGGACAGTTGGGTTTAGGAAAAGAAGTACGGGACAGTTAGGTTTAGGTAAAGAAGAACGGGACAGTTGGGTTTAGGAAAAGAAGTACGGGACAGTTAGGTTTAGGTAAAGAAGAACGGGACGATTGGGTTTAGATAAAGAACAGGACAGTTGGGTTTAGGTAAAGAGAAGAACCGGCGATTGGGTTTAGATAAAGAACAGGGCAGTTGGGTTTAGGTAAAGAAGAAACGGGACAGTTGGGTTTAGGTAAAGAAGAACGGGACAGTTGGGTTTAGGTAAAGAAGAACGGAGCGATTGGGTTTAGATAAAGAACAGGACAGTTGGGTTTTAGGTAAAGAAGAACAGGACAGTTGGGTTTAGGAAAAGAAGAACGGGACAGTTGGGTTTAGGTAAAGAAGAACGGGACAGTTGGGTTTAGGTAAAGAAGAACGGGACGATTGGGTTTAGATGAAGAACAGGACAGTTGGGTTTAGGAAAAGAAGTACGGGACAGTTAGGTTTAGGTAAAGAAGAACGGGACGATTGGGTTTAGATAAAGAACAGGACAGTTGGGTTTAGGTAAAGAAGAACGGGACAGTTGGGTTTAGGTAAAGAAGAACGGGACAGTTGGGTTTAGGTAAAGAAGAACGGGACAGTTGGGTTTAGGTAAAGAAGAACGGGACGATTGGGTTTAGATAAAGAACAGGACAGTTGGGTTTAGGTAAAGAAGAACAGGACAGTTGGGTTTAGGAAAAGAAGTACGGGACAGTTGGGTTTAGGTAAAGAAGAACGGGACAGTTGGGTTTAGGTAAAGAAGAACGGGACGATTGGGTTTAGATAAAGAACAGGACAGTTGGGTTTAGGTAAAAGAAGAACGGGACAGTTGGGTTTAGGTAAAGAAGAACGGGACAGTTGGGTTTAGGTAAAGAAGAACGGGACAGTTGGGTTTAGGTAAAGAAGAACGGGACAGTTGGGTTTAGGTAAAGAAGAACGGGACGATTGGGTTTAGATAAAGAACAGGACAGTTGGGTTTAGGTAAAGAAGAACGGGACAGTTGGGTTTAGGTAAAGAAGAACGGGACGATTGGGTTTAGATAAAGAACAGGACAGTTGGGTTTAGGTTAAGAAGAACGGGACAGTTGGGTTTAGATAAAGAAGAACGGGACAAATATGTTGACTGCTGTGCCGTTCATCAGAAACTTTGGCTTTAAAAACTTTGTACAGCAAGGACCAAACAAGAAAAGCACTTGAATGACTTAAGACTTCACTGGGACTCTAGCTCAGGGACTTGTTAAATGAATGAACAAATCATGAGGTGCAGAATCGTCCAGTATGGGTAACGAGCTCGCAGGTGTCCATGGAGAGACAATAAACACCCTTAATTATCAGGCCAGTGCCTAAACAGTTTCAGACGTCCCCGTTTACTACTTTAATGGACACATGCCAACCTGCCAACCAATCAGAAACCAGCATTTTTTCTGACCTCGGTGAGGAATTTATGTCCATGTGTTCAGACTGATGTGCAAACGTTTAGTTCACTGAGTCATCCAGTGTGTGTCAGTGTGCGTGTGTGTGTGTGCGTGTGTGCGTGTGTGTGTGTGTGTGTGTGTGTGTGTGCGTGTGTGTGTGTGTGTGTGTGTGTGTGTGTGTGTGTGTGTGAGTCAGCTATTTAACACCACGCCCTGCCTGTCCTGGATCATAACGGAGCTGCTGCTGTGCGCTGCCTCACTACTGCTGCTGCTGCTTCTGCTGAAGGTAAGGAAACTATAATACTATAATATATAGTATATAATATATATAATAATATATATAAACAATAACTCCCACGGCTGTTTGTTTGCACGGAGAGTTCAGCTTTACTTCACTGCTCGACTGCTAGAAGAACACAGGAGAGAACGAGCACAAAACAGAGCATTTCAGTGGTTTTTTGGTACTTTAAACTGCGAGAAACATCCGTCCAGTCTGGTATAAAAGTACTTGTAAGCAGTACTTGAGTAAAAGTACAAGTATGTTACAAGAAAATGACTTTGGTAGAAGATATAGTCACCTTTTAGAAAACTACTTGAGTTAAAGTACCTGAGATTTACTGCGTGTCTTCCTGATAGTGATAGCAGCATAAAGCTGACATCAGCAATGTAAAAAACAGACAATCTGGGAGCAATGATGCTTATTTTGCAGCCATACATTTCTTCTGATTTTATTTTGTAGTAACCAAAAAGTAACGAAGATGCTTAGGGGGAAATGTCAAAGTCAAAGTTTCCAGAAATATTTGGGCTAAATAACAAATTAAAGTACAGATGGGTGAAAATTCCACAGAGTATTTGCACTGCATCGGTCCAATGAGTCATCCAGCCTCAGTGAGTTTGCAAAAAATCATTAAACCCTCGTGTTGTCCTCCCGCCCACTATGCAACTTTTTGTTTTTTTCGGTCCAAATAAAAAACAACTAGTCATTTCTGTCACTTTTTAAATTTTTTGTCATAATTTTCGTAATATTTGACACTCTTTCCAAGTTTTTGTCACTTTATCCGACGTTTTTGATACTTTTTTCCAAGTTTTTGTCACTTTTTAAGTTTTTTGTCACTTTTTTCAACATATTTCGACATTTCCCAATATTTTTGTCACTTTTATTCGCACTTTTTTTTAACGTTTTTTGTTGTTTTTCTCCTACATTTTTAAGCTTTTTCCAACATTTCTGTCACTTTTTTTCAACGTTTTTTTAATCTTTTTATTTCTTCAAATGCTACCCACCTTATTCTCGGGGGGGGGGGGCTATTGTAGAAATGATTATGGGCGCAGCTTCCGGTGAGATAGCGGAAGTAGCCGTTTCCTAGCAACGTTAACGTTAGCCCGAGCCAGAGTGATAGAGAAAGACATGGCTCTGGCCCCAGCCAGCCGACAACACTGTTTCTTTCTAAAATTATTTCAACTATAATTTAAGTAACACAGGTTTGTGTTTTAACATAAGTTGTTTTTATTATTGTTATAAAATGTCATTGCGGGGCTCTGGTACCTGTTGCGCTGTTCGCGGCTGTACTAACAACCAGACTAAGCTAAATCTGTGGCTACAACAACAGTGTGTTGACCACACCCCAAAACAAAAAGGGATTGTTCTTGTGACAAACCGTACAGTTTCCATCGCCTGCCAACAGATGAGGAATACCAAAGAAAGTGGCTAAAAAACCTAAAAGGCCACTTTTTCAGGTCATCCTCCCATCCCTCGCTAGCAGAAGGCAGAGGTATAATCACACTGTCCCATTTGAGGTGACTTTGAGGCTGTGTTCCCACATGTTTTATTTCCCAAACGCTGAAAGACAATTAGCGTACCGCAATGACCATTACCATGGCAATCCCCGGCTCCGGAAATCGCGCCCCTAATAATTCACGCAAGGTATCATGGGAGCTAGGAATAAGGTGGATAAAATTGACTAAAACACCCAAATTCAATGAAAGTAGTGAACTGATCATTTATTTTACTTGTGAAGAGCGTTGTAGGGAACCATCCAGGTTATTCTTTTGGGACATCGTGGTTGATAGAAACCCAAATGTTCTGATATAGAAACGTTTAGAAAATGGGTCAGATTAGACCCTGAGGACATCAGGAGGGGAGGAGAGATCTAATCTCACTCAGGCGCCTCGATGGAGGCGCTCCAGATGTGTTGGTGGATGGGCGCGGCCGGGTAAAGTCCTCCCTGCAGCCCACGCTGCTCTCTGCCCCCCTGTAATTACCAGGGCCCAGTTTTTCAAAATCTTTTATCTGGATCAAATTTAGCCAGATTTGGAAATCCCATGTTTTGCTATCCAGGATCACCTGATCCATCTTACTTTTATGCCAGTTTTTTAAAGGAACACTGGACTGGATCACTGTGATCCAAATACCAAATTTCAGGATTACCAAATCCTGTTTACCAGAGCCTTAAATGGAGCCAACAGTGTAGCCTACTGGCTCAGCAAAGAACAACAGGTAGGCAACATACCAGTGGCCACAAATAGCCATTATTTGTTTTAATTTTAAGAAACAGAAACACTGCAATAAACAGAAACATTTTACATTCCTTATTTTGTTATAATATATATATATTTTTTGTTTACCATATCTCATTAGATGTGACATGCTTCATATATTCTTCAAATATGAAGAAACGTATATATCATCAGTAAAGATTTTGTGATCATTCACTTGATATTATTTGGTTTGAAAAATCACAACTGAATCCACCCTTCTGATTGGATCAGGATAATCCTGTTTTTTGGATCAAATTGATCCCAAACCGAAAAACCCAAAGGGCAGGTTCGATCCAGATCAAAATGTAAAATCTGATTACGTGGTCTGATCTTAGTTTGGATTCCCTCTTTTGCTTTTGAAAAACCCATTTCCAAGATTTGATCCAATCTGTGATCCAAAATCCCGCTGGATTACTTTTGAAAAACTGGGCCCAGAGCATCACGTTGGTGTCATATAAAGAGGGAGGATCACAGAGAGGCGATGGAGCGCTGCACTGGAAGCAGAGACAAAATTAATTTAGGAGACACTCTAAGAAATTAATCTGTAAAATAACAGAAAAGGTCCCGGAGCAGTTGTTTTGTCGCCACAGTAAAAATACAGAATCGATTATTGATTATTGGTAGGGTTGTAAATTACACCTTGGTCTGTGATAGAGATTCACAAGCAGTGTGTGTGTGTCTGTGTGTGTGTGTGTGCGCGCGCGTGTGTCAGTGTGTATGTCTGTGTGTGTCTCTGTGTGTCTGTGTATGTGTGTCTGTGTGTCTTTGTCTCTGTGTGTGTGTGTATGTGTGTGCGTGCGCACATGTGTCTCTGTATGTGTCTCTGTTTGTGCGTGTCTCTGTGTGTGTGTGTGTGTGTGTGTGTCTCTGTTTGTGCGTGTCTCTGTTTGTGTGTGTGTGTCTGTGTGTGTCTGTGTCTGTGTGTGTCTGTGTGTGTGTGTGTGTCTCTGTGTGTGTGTGTCTTTTGTTTGTGTGTGTACTCTGTCTGTGTGTGTCTCTGTTTCTGTGTGTGTGTGTGTGTGTGTGTGTGTGTCTCTGTTTGTGGGTGTCTCTGTTTGTGGGTGTCTCTGTTTGTGTGTGTGTGTGTGTGTCTTGTCTCTGTTTGTGTGTGTGTGTGTGTCTCTGTGTGTGTGTCTCTGTGTGTATCTGTGTGTGTGTGTGTGTGTGTGTGTGTGTGTGTGTGTGTGTGTGTGTGTGTGTGTGTGTGTGTGTCTGAGTTCATTAACAATCCCGACCACATGGTTGTAGGTTGTAGGACTTCAGGCAGGTAGCAGAGAGACCTGGTCCAGCAGTATCTATCAGGCTCCACCGTTGTTAAAAGCTAACCAGAAGAGCCGTATCCCCACTCAGAGACCTTCTTCAGGTCTTCAAGTGTTGCGTGACATATAGGCCTCTTGTTTCTCTTGGACAGAAACTTCAGGACTGTCTGTATATCCGCTGCTGCTAGGTGATGGAAAAACAAACTGACCTGCACACACTTCCTGTTCCTGTTCATGTTTTGTAAGAATAGGCTCGTTCTCAAGTCGGACAGTTTCCAGCTGATTCCAGCAGCCCTCAGGCTGAACAGGAAATCACAGAAACTCTGTGGTCTGATTCTGATTTAATAAAATGTTATCAGAGCCATTTATCAGCTGGTACCCAAGTCTCCAGATGTTTTTATTCAGACAGAGTAGAGCTGTCAGAATGCTCTACATGCTAGGATTTCGCGGTGTGTTTCTGAGATTGTTGCGGCCCAAAATGCCTGATTTTGCGGGAGCTTTTGTAACAAATTATGATAAAAGTTGCAATGAAGTTGCAGGAGAGAGTGAAAATTGCAAAAAAAAGTTGCGACACACACACACACACACAGACACACACACACACACACACACACACACACTAACCTGGCCTGGGACTTATTGGACTTTAACTTATCATTGCATTTACAATAACGAGTGTAGCTGTCCTCAATTTAGGTCATCCTGTACATCTCATCTCTGGTTCTCCCTGCATCCACCCATGTGTTGTGTGTGTGTGTGTGTGTGTGTGTGTGTGTGTGTGTGTGTGTGTGTGTGTGTGTGTGTGTGTGTGTGTGTGTGTGTGTGTGTGTGTGCGTCTCCAGATCTGTGTGTGTGTGTGTGTGTGTGTGTGTGTGTGTGTGCGTCTCCAGATCTGTTTGTTCTGTGATCCATTTATCCTTATCTGCAGACACGCCCTCTGCCACGTCCTGGTCAATCAATCAAACACACCTATTTGAGGCGTTTACAGCCCACTGGAATGTGAAGCTCTCGGCGATAACAGACTATTGTTGGCTCGTGTTGTGCTTTTAGAAAATCTGCTGAAGAGGAATCCTGGAAACGTTTCCACTGGGAGGAAATGTGTATTTCTGACCGTCGGTGAGATGAAATCAGAACTGATGTGTCTTTGTGATTTCACCTCCGGTGCAGGAAAGGAAAGTTTTTAAGTAGGACGTGTCGAAAACGTCGAAAAGAAAGTGAGAAAAACGTTTTTTTTTAAATGCATAAAGCGTAAAAAATAACACCTAAACTAAAAGCATCGTTTTCAATTTCTGCATAAAAATGAGAAGATGTGCTTACTGGAGAGCAGCACCAGATTGTTATTGCATGGGAATAAAATAAAATTTGTTGGAATTGTTGGGGCTTTGTAAATTATAGAGTGTGGTCTAGACCTACTCTATCTGTAAAGTGTCTCGAGATAACTTATGTTATGATTTGATACTATAAATAAAATTGAATTGAATTGAATTGAAACTGGTAGGGATTTTAATGCATTTATAACAAAACATTCTGTTAGGGTTAGCCCAATGTTCACACAGCCCAATGGTCCCACAGCCCTATGGTCCCACAGCCCTATGGTCCCACAGCCCAATGGTCCCACAGCCCAATGGTCCCACAGCCCAATGGTCCCACAGCCCAATGGTCCCACAGCCCTATGTTCCCACAGCCCTATGGTCCCACAGCCCAATGGTCCCACAGCCCAATGGTCCCACAGCCCAATGGTCCCACAGACTAATGGTCCCACAGCCCTATGGTCCCACAGCCCTATGGTCCCACAGCCCAATGGTCCCACAGACCAATGGTCCCACAGCCCTATGGTCCCACAGACCAATGGTCCCACAGCCCAATGGTCCCAGTGTTTAAGTGCACCAAGAGTTTTCATCTCCAGTAGAACTAATCTCTGTTTAAACTAACACGGCCAAACCAAAATATCTCAGGCAGCGTGTAGACTCCGCCCACTGCAGGCAGCTGACATGGTAACGTTAGTAGCTTAGTCTCACCAAAACTAGAAGAACATTTTTTTTTTTTACTTGGAAAAAGTGACAAAAAGGTTGAAAAAGTAAAAAAAAAAAAAAAAAATTACAAAAACTTTTTTTTTTAATGTTCAAAAAACGTCAGAAAAAAAATTGAAAAGAAACAACTTTTTTTTTTTTTTTTTTAATAGGAAATAAATTGATAAAAAATGTTACTAAAAAAATATATATATATATATATATATATATATATATATATATATATATATTTTTTTTTTTGTAGATTTTTTTGGGGGCTTTATCTGCCTTTAATTTTGCAGGAAATCATCACAGGTCGGATTCACACCCTGGACCTCTGCGTTGAGGCATAAACCTCTCAGTATATGTGCGCCTGCTCTACCCACTGAGCAACCCGGGCCACTACAAAATAATCTTCAGTTGCAGTTCGAAAGCACAGCAGAGGGAACACCAGTTCAGAATCTGCTGAAGTGGAAAAGTTGCGATAATGATTAATAGAAACTGTTCTTTGTGTGTTGCCTCCCTGCAGGTTTGACTCAACATGGCGCTCGTTTCGGAGTTTCTGGGCCAACTGACGCTGTCGTACGGAGGGGTGAGTCACCTGCAATCATCACACAGGAAACAGAACACAATGATGCACACAGACATTTATCATCCAGATAATGCTGCGACAGTTATTGCACTATAACATGTCGCCATATCACCCATATCTTAACATGTGTGGACGTATGTACATATTTTCGTATCTTTACTGCCTGAGAAAGGCCCCATAGTGCCGAGGCGGAGTTTTACTGACCTCATAAAGTAGATAAAGGTGTGGTTGGTTCTCCACCCAGAGAGAAACCTGATAAAGGGAAGGCGAGGTCGTCCTGCAGAGACTGAAGGCGGATCAATGAGTGAAGAAGAGAACACAGTTTTCTTTCAGCTGTCTGTCGGGGGTCAGCCCAATGGTCCCACAGCCCAATGGTCCCACAGCCCAATGGTCCCACAGCCCAATGGTCCCACAGCCCTATGGTCCCACAGCCCAATGGTCCCACAGCCCAATGGTCCCACAGCCCTATGTTCCCACAGCCCTATGGTCCCACAGCCCAATGGTCCCACAGCCCAATGGTCCCACAGCCCTATGGTCCCACAGCCCTATGTTCCCACAGCCCTATGGTCCCACAGCCCAATGGTCCCACGGCCCAATGGTCCCACAGCCCTATGGTCCCACAGCCCAATGGTCCCACATTTCTAGGACAAATCTATTCTTCAATGTTTCAGTCAGCCAATCACACAATCTACAGTAACTATTGTTAAAGCACTGTCAGCATAAATTGACAATTTGATAGAGTCTAACTGTACAAACTCCAATAAATTACACGAAACCCCTTTACATCAGAAGCCGTCATGTTGTTCCTGACTGTGAGAAAGCATCTCTCTCTCTCTCTCTGTCCTCTGTAGGAAGTGGAGCCCAAATTCCCCACCGTGGTGCCGGCACGAGACTTCGACCCGGCCACAGACGCTGCCAGGATCGAGACGGCCATCAAAACTAAAGGTGAGAGAGTCCAACAACTCACCTCGCCAGCTGCCTGCAAGTTTCCACATATTTTCTCAGACTTATGTAACTGGGATCTGCCTGCACCATCACAAATAGTTCAGTGGACGTCAGCGCCTAAACAAAAGTTTACATAAGGTCAGAGAGTCTGGATCACATTACAACAAAGTCTTTCACTTCAGAAACAAACCTGAGACTACAGAGAGCCGTCTGAGTTCATAACAGGGGAACAAAGTGCTGGTTTTACCACGGATATATTCACAGATGTGTTTTTTTTTATACCATGACGGTTTCATATTTGTTAAACTTTCTACCGAGTTTAAAAGATCTTTCAATGTAAAGTCTCTGGCGTCGGGGGACATGGCCAGGGAAAGAGATTGTTTGCAGACTGCGCAAACAAGGATACAAAGTCTTGGATCTATTAAAGGTCCCATGGCATGAAAATGTCACTTTATGAGTTTTTTTAACATTAATATGAGTCCCCCCAGCCTGCCTATGGTCCCCCAGTGGCTAAAAATGGTGATAGGTGTAAACCGAGCCCTGGGTATCCTGCTCTGACTTTGAGAAAATGAAAGCTCAGATGGACCAATCAGGAATCTTGTCATTATGAGGTCATAAGGAGCAAGGTTACCTCCCCTTTCTCTGCTTTGTCCACCCAGAGAATTTGGCCCACCCATGAAAGAGAGAGAGACATCATGGCTTTCAAACGAGCAAAGTGGCAGCTGGTCAAGGCCACACCCCCACCCTCCACCTTGCCCCCCACACACACACACATACAGACACACACACACACACACACACACACACACACACACACACACACACACACACACACACAGACACACACAGACAAACACACATACAGACACACACACATACAGACACATACACACACACACTTACACACACACAGACACACACACACATACACACACACACACACACAGACAACAACACACACACACATACAGACACACACACACACAGACATACACACACACACTTACACACACACAGACACACACACACATACACAGACACACACACACAGACATACACACACACACACATACACACACACACACACACACACACACACACACACACGCGCCATACAGACACACACACCACACACACATACACACACACACACACAGACACACACACACACACACAGACACACACACACACAACAGGTTTTCCATATATCCACTTAAAAATGTGCAATGATACGTAACAACGTAGTTTTTTGACAGTACTTTAATTTCAGGTATTGGCTTTAATGTGTGCACTGTTTTTAATGTAAAGCACGTTGGTTTTACTTGTATTGAAAGCTGCTATAAAAGTAACACTGACGTTGACATTAAACTGAAAACTAAAATGAAATATGCGTCCTGCAGGTGTAGACGAACAGACCATCATCGACATCCTGACCAGACGCAGCGGAGAGCAGCGGAGAGAGATCGCCTTCGAATACGAACGTATCGCCAAGAAGGTTAGAAATGTTCCTGCTGTGCGCCTGGTAGAGCAGGTGCTCATATATAGATGTTTTTTGCCATGACGCAGCGGCCGTAGGTTCGACTCCGGCCTGTGTCCCTTTGCTGCAGGTCATTCCCCTTCTCTTTCCCCTTTCATATAAGCTGTCCTGTCCAAATAAAGGCCTAAAAATGCCTCAAAAATTTAAGTTTCTGCTTTAAAGGTGCCCTGCCACACGTATTTCATGACTTTGTGGTAATGTCTGAAGGTCTACCATGGACTCTGTAACCGTGGTTACCTTGTTTCAAGCCATTCTAGCGTGGTATAGAAAGCCTGCAGGAAGACTCGGCTTGATTTCTGCCAGTTCTCATTAATATTCAACAAGCTAAGCTGTTTGAATCTGGTTGGCTAACAGCTAGCCAATGAGAGCCTGGCTGTCAGCATCATTTAACCAGCCCAACTGGGCAAGCTTATGAATATTAATGAGCTCAGGAAACATGATGTCAGACTGACCAGCTTTTGTAATTGGTCTGATTTCTCTGCTTATTTCTGTTCAGTGGCTAGAGCTGACAGAGGAGGTAGCAGTTCATTTTCACATTCACCATATAACACACACACACATGGACCTGACAGATTTAAAAAAATAAGTTTTTTTGTGGCAGGGCACCTTTTAATAAGCATGATATTCAAAGGCCTGAATCAGTAGATATCGTGGCACATCAAAGACACAAATATTACTGTCAAATTATTGATTCCAGTATATTTTTTAAGACATTTGGTGTGTGTGCTCTTGACCTTTTTTCCAGGATCTGAACACGGCCCTGAAGGCGGCGCTGTCCGGCCCTCTGGAGGCTCTGATGTTGGGTCTGATGAAGACCACCGCTCAGTACGACGCCTCGGAGCTCAAAGCCTCCATGAAGGTCAGAGCCACCACTGGTTGAATCTAACTAAGTACGCTTAAGGCCGTTTTATGCTTCTGCGTCGAATCGAACCGAGTAGACCCCTCTGCCATACCTCCCAACGCTCCCGTTGTTTCTGGTTTCTCACGTTTTGTAGCCCTCTCTCCCGGACCCCTCCCCGGTTTGTTATTTCTCCCGGAAAACTCCCGTAATTTGCAGCATGGCCCAAACTCCTTTTATAAATAATTAGACCAATATGTTTGTCTAATGTTGACCAGTTGCCAGATCTTGTATGAAACGCATCTTATTCACACAATCCACCATATACAATGTTCAACCCTTTAGTCACCTCAACCTGGCAACCCGTAACCCTCAACCTGGCAACCTATAACCCTCAACCTGGCAACCTATAACCCTCAACCTGGCAACCTATAACCCTCAACCTGGCAACCTATAACCCTCAACCTGGCAACCTATAACCCTCAACCTGGCAACCCGTAACCATCAACCTGGCAACCTATAACCCTCAACCTGGCAACCTGTAACCCTCAACCTAGCAACCTATAACCCTCAACCTGGCAACCTGTAACCCTCAACCTGGCAACCTGTAACCCTCAACCTGGCAACCTATAACCCTCAACCTGGCAACCTGTAACCCTCAACCTGGCAACCTATAACCCTCAACCTGGCAACCTATAACCCTCAACCTGGCAACCCGTAACCATCAACCTGGCAACCTATAACCCTCAACCTAGCAACCTATAACCCTCAACCTAGCAACCTATAACCCTCAACCTGGACGGAGGTGGTACTGAATAAGATAAATAGAGTTCCTGTTATCAGGTACCAGGGACTTTTTATCAGAACGGAAAACCAGAAATGGCGAGTAAAGGGGAGCAGGTACCATGTGATGGGAAAACGCCGTTAGACTCTAGAGCTCTACCACACACACTCCCCCCCCCCACACACACACACACATAGAGACACACACACACACATAGAGACACACACACACACACACACACACACACACACACACACACACACACACACACACACACACACACACACACGCCGGCTCGACACCAGAGCACCAGTATAACCATCGGGCCACTTACGTAGCTACGGAGGAAGCTCTGCGTGGAGCCTCCCCAGAAGCATAAAAAGGCCTTTACTCAAATACTGGACTACAGTACAGATGAGGATTCTGACCTGCTGGTCTCTGATTCTGACCTGCTGGTCTCTGATTCTGACCTGCTGGTCTCTGATTCTGACCTGCTGGTCTCTGATTCTGACCTGCTGGTCTTTGATTCTGACCTGCTGGTCTTTGATTCTGACCTGCTGGTGTCCTTGTTTCCAGGGACTGGGAACGGACGAGGAGATCCTCATCGAGATCGTCTGCTCCAGAAACGACGAAGAACTGGCCGACATCAAGAAGGTTTACAAAGAGAGTACGTTTCAAAGTCTTGTTTTGGTCTATATAGGTCTATATAAAAGAGACCTCAGATACAGTATTAGGGGACCACTAAGGTCTATATAAAAGAGACTTCAGATACAGTATTAGGGGACCACTAAGGTCTATATAAAAGACTTCAGATACAGTATTAGGGGACCACTAAGGCCTATATAAAAGAGACCTCAGATACAGTATTAGGGGACCACTAAGGTCTATATAAAAGAGACTTCAGATCCAGTATTAGGGGACCACTAAGGTCTATATAAAAGACTTCAGATACAGTATTAGGGGACCACAGGTCTATATAAAAGAGACTTCAGATACAGTATTAGGGAACCACTAAGGTCTATATAAAAGAGACTTCAGATACAGTATTAGGGGACCACTAAGGTCTATATAAAAGAGACTTCAGATACAGTATTAGGGGACCACTAAGGTCTATATAAAAGAGACTTCAGATACAGTATTACGGGACCACTAAGGTCTATATAAAAGAGACTTCAGATACAGTATTAGGGAACCACTAAGGTCTATATA
>NC_053114.1:45037921-45072921 GCF_010015445.1 Perca fluviatilis | reverse complement strand
ATAATAATTAATAATAATAATTTATACTTTATTAATCCCGCAAGGGGAAATTCCAATGTTTTTTTGGTGACAATGAGTTTGACACTCCTGAGTTATATGAACAAAACATTCATAACATTGTGTGTTCTTTTGGTGTGTGCTTTGTTTTGTCAGTGTTTGAGAGGTATAAGAGCTACAGTCCGTACGACATGAAGGAGAGCATCAGGAAGGAGGTGAAAGGAGATCTGGAGAAGTCCTTCCTCACTCTCGGTAACACACACCACATCAGTACCTGGCATCTTATTCCTCTGTGTCACAGAGCCCCATAACTATTAAAGGAGTCAGAAAGTAGAGGCCAGTGTTGGGAAAAGTTCACTTTCTACATGAACTAGTTCAAAGTTCAGTTCACAAATTTTAAAATTAACTAGTTCAGTTCATAGTTCAAGTTCACAGTTCTTTTTTTCCATTATGTTGCTGCGAGGTATTATTTTTCTAAATTATTGCCACAGCCCAAATATAGAACCACAGACAGCACAGCAATTATTTTATCAGTTTTAACACTGAAACTATGCGTCAGATTTCATCTTCACATCCAATCAGGTCAACGTGCCGTTTCAGGTTTACTGTGGATGGGACTGAAGTGCAGATTTTCTTTCTGAAAGCCAGCGGGCAAAGTTTCCCAGAAATGTCAGATTTTTCCATCCTCACCGTCCTCGTCATAAAGCTGGTTTAAATGATCATACGAAGCCTCCACGCTGCTTTCTGATTTGATGACTCATGAGGCGGTGCGACACTGGTGGCTGGTGTTGCCAGATTGGGTGTTTTTTCCGCTACATATGAAGGCCTGTTTCCGGTGTGTTTTAGCCCTGGTTTTGGCTTGGAAGGCTCTATAGAAATCTGGCACCCTATGGACCTTTTTCACAGCAGACATGTTGACTCGTCACAGTAGGAAAAGCACAGCTGAAACTGATAACCTTAATGATGGCTCAGTTCCATCAAGTGTCCCAGTAAGATATTTCAGTGAATCAGCATGCACAATACCAGGACCTCTCCTAAGTGGAATGCAGCCATCAGTAATGGTTTAATACCAGGACCTCTCCTAAGTGGAATGCAGCCATCAGTAATGGTTTAATACCAGGGTCTCTCCTAAGTGGAATGCAGCCATCAGTAATGGTTTAATACCAGGACCTCTCCTAAGTGGAATGCAGCCATCAGTAATGGTTTAATACCAGGACCTCTCCTAAGTGGAATGCAGCCATCAGTAATGGTTTAATACCAGGGCCTCTCCTAAGTGGAATGCAGCCATCAGTAATGGTTTAATACCAGGACCTCTCCTAAGTGGAATGCAGCCATCAGTAATGGTTTAATACAAGGACCTCTCCTAAGTGGAATGCAGCCATCATTAATGGTTTAATACCAGGACCTCTCCTAAGTGGAATGCAGCCATCAGTAATGGTTTAATACCAGGGTCTCTCCTAAGTGGAATGCAGCCATCAGTAATGGTTTAATACCAGGACCTCTCCTAAGTGGAATGCAGCCATCAGTAATGGTTTAATACCAGGACCTCTCCTAATTGCAATGCAGCCATCAATAATGGGTTTGAATACACCTGTGATTTTCCTACTATGACATGTCAACATGTCTGCCGTGGAAAAGGTCTATTGGACGAAGTTAAACTGAGAGAGCGTGCCATTCACAGACACCAGAATGAAGGAATACGGTACGTTCAGTTCACGTTCGCCCAAAATATGAACGAGTTCATGAACTATCGTTCAATGAACGCGTTCAGGCACAACACTGGTAGAGGCTACATCTACACTACTACGTGTCTTTTGTTATGTTTATGCCTTGAGTCCACAATATCGGTGTTTCCGAGCCCCTGAAAATGGAGACATTCGGAAACACCGTTGCCCCCGTTTTGGTTTGAAAACCGCCGGGGGTTGTTGTGTAGTCTGGACGGACACAAACGGAGACATTTGGAAACGAGGACGCACGTCAGTCAGCTTTAAGCCACTGACACACCAACCTGATTATCGGCCGTCTGACAGTCTGGCGAGGTCGGTGACTTGAGTCTGTTTGGTGTGTTCCGTGCCGTCGTCAGTCGGAGGAGCAGTTGGCCTTCATTTTGGTCGATTTGACTTGTTGAATCAGAGGGCGGGCACTGCCGGCAGTCGGACTCAATGACCAATCCGATTGGTGGAGAGCTAACCCAGAAATGACGAGCGGGTGAGCCTGACTAGAGTCTCTCAAAATCTGACGATCTTTTAAATTGACCTTTGTTGATCTGAAATGAAGACAGATTCAGCAACTGCATAGGGGTGGGAATCACCAGAGGCCTCACGATACTTATGTCACGATACGATATTATTGCGATTTTAAACATATTGTAATATTCTGCGATATATTGCAATTCATTAACTTTTTTCCAACTTCAAATTTTTCCCAATTTCAAATGATGTCCCCAAAAGAAAACTTTGTCAACATCTGTTTTATCTTAAAAGATACATGTCTCTGTTTGTTCATCTCACTTCAGTTGTATTGCTGCAAAATCAGGTCATCAAGCAGACAGACTGACCAACACATATATCATAAAAGATCCATACTTGGCATCTGTGTATTGATACAGTATTGCCACAGAAAATATTGCGATACTATGCTGTATTGATTGTTTCCCCCACCCCTAAAACTGCACGGCCTATTTCTCTCTTAAAATGTTTTCAGAAACATGTTTCAGTGAACTATTTTAGTACAATATGAGATCGTATTCTGAACGAGCCGCCCATTATGGTCAATCAGCTGTCGGTTTTAATTTTTTGGGCGACAATACAGATTAGCGCCTCCTGCTGTTATGGAGACGTATTACATCTCGCGCACGCACAGAACGTACGCTCAAGTCGGCATCTCTTCGGTGTGTTCTGAAGCACTTTTTGGACCAACTCGGGGAGACTGCCAATTCTGCCGACATTCTCATACTGGTGGGGACTTTTGATAGTGAAGAACACACATCTAGCATTACACTGCAGACCTTATGCTCCATGTAAACATGGAGATTGAGACAAGGTAAAATAGAAGTTATGAAATACAGTTCTATAAGTACTATATAAGTTCTATATCATAAATTAAATGCAAACACAATTACTACAGGGAATATAATTAACGTACAATGTGGCCTGATCATGTACCGGTTGTTTGAGTTTGTACATGAGATCAGATGACAATAATAAAAGTATAAAATAACAGCAGACTGATTCTTTAAGATTTATTAAAGGTCAGTCTGTCTTCTCTTTACAGTGGAGTGCTTTGAAAACAGGCAGCTGTACTTCGCCAACAGACTCAACGAAGCCATGAAGGTACTCTTTCATACTTTTGTCCAGGGTTGGAAAGTAACTAAGTACATTTACACAAGTACTGTACAATTGTAAAGGTACCTTACTTGAGTATTTTATTTTATATTTATAGTCTGCTCAGCTAATGTTATGCTAGCTAGATTTAAGATTAAAAAATATTGTGTATGGTCAGGGGCGTAGCAAAATGAGCATTTTCAAATCTATGTACAGTTTATAAAATTTTAAGTTTGGCTCCTACCTGTTTGCGCTGCTGGCTCTGTAAGGTCCACTAGAATAGCTTCTATACACAAGTGCATTGTACCTTTTCGCTCCTCAGCCTTTGGGCAGGCAGCCTTCTCTTTTAAAGCCATTACCCAATGGAATACTATGCCGGATAATGTAAAAAGCTGTGGTTTGTTGGGCAGCTTTAAAGCTAATCTGAAAAATCACCTAAAAAACTCTCAGCAATGTTCGCACAGTGACAGTTAATCACTCCTCAACACTTTGTCTCACTATTCTCTTGTGTGTGTGTGTGTGTGTGTGTGTGTGTGTGTGTGTGTGTGTGTGTGTGCCGAGCATACCGCTACACCTCTTGATCATGTTGTGTGTGTGTACCTGTAATATGAGATGTATTTTATTGCTATTTGTTATCTGTTTTTTGTTTACTAATCAAGCATTGTTTGGCTTTTAAATTGTTGTATTTGTGCTTTCTGTGGGACTACAGATGCAAATTAGCCCAAGGCTAACTCTGGTGCAATGCATCAAATGATTACATTTATGTTTAAATTGCACACTGTCTCTTGCGAATAAAATTGAAATTGAAATATTCTGGGCCCTGTAGAAAGGCATTCTCAAATGGGCCCCTCCCCACATCCACAGCTATTCATTCATTCTAGCATCTTTTTCTCACATGAGGGCCCTGGATACTCAGTCCCCTTTCCACCCCCAGTCCAACGCCCCTGTGGGCAGTTGACAATCAGTAAATACAATTTGACAACAAGACAAGAATTATAGCACCAAAATATAACTAATTTCAGTTTACGTTTATTTGACAATGTGGGGACTGGCTTTTTTGCCCCCAGATAGTCAGTGAGTCCCCATAATGTCACTCTTTTGGGGTTGTCACTGCCCAATTTGAGTCGAAAGCAGATGTGAGTCGATTTAAACGGTTTACGAAATAACGTGTCTTACTGAAATTTGTGAAATCCATAAAATAATTAACTTTTCTCTTTACATACAATAACAGAAGATTGTAGCTATCTATGATTGTTTGATTGCTAATGTTAGCTCAAAACGCCATTAGCATCTAGTAGGCTACTCGATTGCTAACGTTATCTCAAAACTCCGTTAGCTTCTAGTAGGCTACTTGATTGCTAACATTATCTCAAAACTCCGTTAGCTTCTAGTAGGCTACTTGATTGCTAACGTTAGCTCAAAACGCCGTTAGCTTCTAGTAGGCTACTTGATTGCTAACATTATCTCAAAACTCCGTTAGCTTCTAGTAGGCTACTTGATTGCTAACGTTAGCTCAAAACGCCGTTAGCTTCTAGTAGGCTACTTGATTGCTAACGTTAGCTCAAAACGCCATTAGCTTCTAGTAGGCTACTTGATTGCTAACATTATCTCAAAACTCCGTTAGCTTCTAGTAGGCTACTTGATTGCTAACGTTAGCTCAAAACGCCGTTAGCTTCTAGTAGGCTACTTGATTGCTAACGTTAGTTCAAAACCATAGACAGTATATTGTAGGCTACTTGTCGCAAAGTGACGCATGCGCAACTTTCATCTGCACTCGACTCACATCGGGTAGTGACATGGGTCACAACACAAAGGTTCAGGATATATAGTATGTGCAAAGTAAAGTAAGTTAAATATTTTGTCCCTCATTTCTATCAGTGATAACATTGTACAAACGGTTTGCTCTTGCGACTGTCTGGTGTCCTCCCATTTAGTTTTGTTGTCTCTCTGCAGAGTAAAGGAGCGAAGGAAAAGGTGGTGACCAGGATCATGGTCTCTCGCTGTGAAGTCGACCTGATGAAGATCAGAACAGAGTTCAGGAGGCAGCACAAAAGATCACTGTACCAGACCATCGCTGTGAGTACCAGCCTGTGTGTGTGTGTCTCTGTGTGTGTGTGTGTTCTCGTTTAACTTTGTGGGGTCCAAAATACCGGGAATACAGTATACTTGTGTGGTCAGGACAGCTTTGTGGGGCCAAAATGCTGGACCCCAAGACATTATAGGGCTGTTTGAGGGTTAAGACTTGGTTGTATGATTAGGGATAGTATTAGGTTATGGTTAAGGTTAGGGTAAGGGTTAATGTTAGGGGATTAGTTGTGATGGTTAAGGTTAGGGTGTGTCTGTGTGTGTCTATGTGTGTAAGTGTGTGTGTGTGTCTATCTTTTGTGCATGTTATTCAAAGGTTTATCCTACATTCATTTGGGAATATTGGTTACTTTTGAAGATCAAGATTTTACGCATTACACATACGTTTAGTTCTGAATGCAGATTTACATGATTCTACTTACTGAAAAACAAACAGTAAAGTTTGAGAGATATTATTATTATGATAATTATACTGTTTGTCTGTTTGTGCGGCTCAGGAACACACTAAAGGAGACTACCAGAAGGCTCTGCTCAGTCTGTGTGGAGGAGATGACTGAAACCTCACCTCTGTCCAGACTCAGTTTCCCAGAAGGCCGCTGGGTTTGAAATACCAGCTGACTGCAGATGTT
The DNA here is from genome assembly GCF_010015445.1 of Perca fluviatilis. Taxonomy (NCBI): domain Eukaryota; kingdom Metazoa; phylum Chordata; class Actinopteri; order Perciformes; family Percidae; genus Perca; species Perca fluviatilis. The sequence goes on along the minus strand of NC_053114.1, from coordinate 45,066,887 downwards.
CTAACAGTATTAGAGCCTTTATTGTTTCCACTTCCATATTAAACACATCACCTCCTTCATCTGTCTAAGCAGCTTCAGTTTCTGAAATAAAAATGTTTCACCTGTTTGTGTGTGTGTGTTTGTGTGTGTGTTTGTGTGTGTGTGTTTGCTTGCTGTTTGATGAAACAACCACCAGAGGGCAGCGGAGACACGCTGGAAATAAAGACACTCGGAGTGTTTCAGTAGATAGTTTTCATCAGATAGAGATTTAAAGTCACTGTGTGAGTATTTACTACATAAATACAGACAGTTTTGAAGTACCTTTACTCAAATTAGGTACTTGACTCTTTTCTTTTCATGCTTTATACTTCTACTTCACAATTCAGACGGATATATTTTTTACTTTTTACTCCACTACATTTATCTGGCAGCTTTGGTTTCTTTACAAATTAATACATACACAACAGACAAAACATATGAATAGTTCATCAGATTTTTAGTAATAAAATAATAAATAATAAATAAACTCCAACAGTTAAAAGTACAGCTGAAACCATTAATCCTTTAATCAATTAGTTGATTGACAATTTTTTTTTAAGTAAAATAGTAAAATTAGTTAATTGCAAAACACAGACAGACAGTAAAATTATCCCGACTGGTGTTGGCTAACCCAACACCAGTGCTAACACACACTTACTTCTAACGTTACCGGAGGAGGGTATAACTGTTTATTATCTCAGCAACAACAACGGTTACAGACATATGAAAGAAGCTGCAAGTACTACTTTCTCATAATGGCATCATGCAGTTTAACTTTGGCAAAAACAATCGTGTAGCCTGATTAACATTCTCTACAGGTCGCTCTGCAAGGTAAGGCATGTTACAATGTGGAAATTTTTTTTTTGGCTATTATTGCCAGCTTCGCAGTTATAAAATGTTGGACTGTAAGATGTTTCCCACTGCAACCATAATGTGTAATGAAAATGGCATGTTTTGACGAAAGGTTCATTGTGCAACAAAGCAAGCCTGCTTGGTTCTTTCGGGAAATTATTGTTACTATTTGGACCCCCTTGAAAATGAGATGGTTCAACTCAAAGGGCTATCCTTCAATAAACTTTAGATTTACAGAGAATATGTTTAGGTCATTTCCTCTCTAACTGGGACATTTTGGGACTGATTGGTGGGATTGCTGTGGACGAAGTACACACGGAGATACACTGGTAAGAGCTAATACAGGCTGGCATGTTTGCCCACCATTTATAGCAAAAGCTTATTACGCCAGCCAATATAAAGACACTTACTACTGGCCAGTTCTCCATCGTATAGGGCTCACCAGAAACATTTGTTGGCAACGATAGGTAAGGCAGAGCAGCTTTATTTGTGTAGCACATTTCAGCAACAAGGTAATTCAAAGTCCATTACATAAAACATTAAAGAGCAATTAAAAACAATTACAAACACTTTTTAAAGAATATAAAAACAGCTTAAATATCAAAAGGTCTAAAATATAAGAATAAAAGTTACAGTGCAGTGTAAGAAATAAACAATTACTAAAAAAAGGCAGCGTCAAAAAGAAAAGCCTAGAGGTCCGAAACTTTAGGTGTTGTTGACAAGATGTAAAGGTATGTGTGGTGTTTTGCACAGTTGCACATGCTAAACAAGCACATTCTCAGAAACTACAAGACTTAAACCTACATTGTGTAATTTGTTTAGTTGATTCTTACCAAAAAAAGCTTTGTTATTTTACGAATATGTGCTCATTCATGTGTAATTACTTCCACCAACTAATCAAAGTATTCTCGTAAGCGTAGATCTGACATTCAGAATCAATCAGAATACATATGAGCCAGTTGCTCGAATGACGGCAGCCATGTAGCGCCTCCATCTTTAAAATACATTACCCAAAGAGGGACATATGTACCTCCGCATTTTGCCCTCTTACACTCAGTGGCAGCGTGACGAATGCCAGGGGGAGATTACTCGCCAGGGAAGCGAAAAAGAGAATTAAAATGACAACGTGACAGGCAAAGCAACAAGACCAAAGGTAATATTGAAGTGGCTAGAGCAGCTGCGTGTAAATGATGGAGAGAGCTAATTTTGGGTTGAAGGGCTAGAAAGTAATATTCAGTTGGTTGTCATATACAGTTTCACTGCTAGATGGGAGAGTTCTTACACAATGTAGCTTTAAGGTTTCAAATAAAGCCTCATACATGCATTCTAGCCTTGCAGATCTTCTGGTATAAGCTTTTTTCATTTCTGTATGGGAAATAGGTTAAAAAATGTCTTGAACAAAATTTTTCTGAATATACTTACATACTTTTACTAAAATAACATTTTGAAACATGGCTGAACAACAGTGTACTGGACTTCGCTATCCAGCTACCAGGCCTGCTTCCGAGCAGATGCTGCTCTGTCGGGTAAAACTAGTGGAGGTGGGCTGTGTTAACACGGACTGGTGCAGAAATGGGGTGCTTTTATCCAACTACTGCTCACCGTTGGTGGAGTTTGTGACTGTTAAATGCCGATCATTCTACACAAATTCACGGCTGTGTTTATACTCTGTGTTTACAGCCCACCAAGCGCTAATGCTACCAGTGCGTTAGCTGAACTTTACAGAGCCTATAATATGTGTGCACTAAATGTAGCCTGTTTCGTATGTTGTTTTTATATAATGTCGTTTTTATATATTTTAAATGTGTAACGCCACTTGAACCACGATGAAACGTTGTTTCGTGTATATGGTTGAAATGACAATAAAAACATTTGAGTTGACTTGACTGCCTCACTGTCTATGATGTCAGTAACCAGTAGGTGTGGCTTGGGAGTGGCCTCGTAGAGAAGCAAAGCAAGGGCATTCTGGGAGTTGTTGTCTTTCATCCACATGAGCCAAAAATACATTTTCTGGCTTTGCTCAGTCTAAAAGGCACAAACTTCTAAGAAAATGTCAGCTTTTTACTACATGAATGACCCAATTTAATACATATTCATCTTTCCAATATCCCTTTAAAATAAATGTACACCTCACACAGTAAAGAACTTTCGGATTCACCCCCAACACACAGGAGAGACTCTCAGTCCTGAAGAGGACACAGAGACACTGAGGAATCAGGCCAGAACCCAAACCCAGGATAGAGAGGCTGAGTGAATGTGGTGTTGAAGGTGTAGAGGTGGATCAGTGGGTCAGAAGAGACTCTGTAGAAGGACAGAGAGCCAGCAGGACAGTCCACATACACTGCTACTCTGTGAGACACAGAGGAAAGGGAGGAGGAAGAGGAAGAAGGGGAGAGGATGGATGTTTCTCTGTCATTGTGATAAACAGAGTAACCATCATCATCAGAGCAGACCAGACTCCAGGAATGATCATTCCCTCCAAACACACATTCTTTACTGTCTCCTCTCCTTCTGATTCCTCTGTAACTCACTGATATATGAACCCTTCCTCTCCACACAACCTCCCAGTAGCAGCGACCAGTCAGACCATCTCTACACAGCAGCTGAGGCCACCAGTCAAACCTGTCTGGATGATCAGGATGTGACTGATACTCCTCTCTCACATATCTCACCATCCTGCTGTTGTCGGACAGTTTGAGTCTTCTGTGTAATGTGTTTATGTCCAGTTCCAGTTCACAGACATCTGATGGAAAGAACCAGACACAATACAGCCTAAAGTTATTTATTATGTTGATTTATTAACAACTTTACTGACAATTACTGAAAGAAAAGCATTTAAATTGAAATTTCAAATTCAGCTGTGAATAATGTTTAACAAACTTTAACTTCAACAATCCAGTTATATCAACATGAACAGTTACTGAACTCGTTCGTTATTTTTGGTGTTTTAATGAGGACTGATGGTCCAAGTCAATGTACTTGCATGTGCCTTGAGCAAGGCGGCAACAAATGGGGGCTCGTCCAGGATCATTAGTGCTGAGAAACTGGTAAATGTAATATTTTCTTTGTGAGAGTGTTTCACACAGATTTTGGCTTTCTCTGGTTTCTGTAGGGGTTAACAAGTTGACTTTATGTTGCTGGATTATGTCTATTCCATTAAGTGTGTTTCTGAACTTTTTGGCTGGGTAATATTAACATGTTTTTCTGAACTGCTAGGCAGAGTTAAGGGCTGATAAGTTATTTGGAACTTATTCCTGATAGGCATTAGCAATGCAGGGCACCAGTAGTCCCCATTTACATCTTTTTGTTTTAGTTTTTTGTGCAGTATGTGGTTAGAACACTTCCACAGGCTGCTCAAGTACACTCCATGGTAGGTGATTCTCAACATGCTGAAAGTTACGCGGGTTACTGGGCTTTGTGCTTAATTTATCATGACGCTGATGTCGTTTGGGTCGGGTGGTTAATGTTACTGCTGGTGAGCAGAAGCCAGGTTACCCTAGGGAATTTGAGATAACCATGGAGCTAATGAATGCTCTGTATTAACACCGATTACCTATGGAAGCCTGGCCCGGGTTGTGCGCGCTGCAGAGCGACAGCTATTAGTTAGCAAGTGTGAGCACTATTGCTGTTGTTCGCTTCCAGCTAGCATTGCACTGCTGTATGCAGAGGAAACACTTGAGCCATAGATAGAACTGCAATTGATGTGCACTGAAGCACAATACTAACAATCTCTCTTTAAAGGCAGACCGTGGAGACATTTTAATCACTCACAATTAAATATCGTCATATTGCACACCCCAAGTTGAATTCCAGCCACACTGACAGTGTCCTCCTCAATCCTGATTGAAACTCGAAATTCATCATCGTACTTTAGTCAAGAAAAGTAGAAAGCAAGTTTAACATGCAGCTGAGTTCTCATTAAACAAACTTAAAATGCACTCACACTTCCTCAGACCAGAACTAAGTCTCTGAGGTCCACCATAGTCCAGTCTGCAAGAAGAAACAAAGTCACAATCAACTTCATACACCTTCACTTCGATTATCCATTAAACATTTGACATTTGAAAGCAGTTTTTGTCCATCTGTCCATACCTGAGAGTATCCAGTTTCCAGTTTGGATCCTCCAGTCCAGCAAACAGCAGATTAACTCCTGAGTCTCCTGGATGATTGTAGCTCAGGTCCAGCTCTCTCAGATGGGAGTGGTTGGAGCTCAGAGCTGAGGCCAGAGAAGCACAGCCTTTCTCTGAGATCAGACAGCCTGACAGACTAAAAATACACACAAAACTCTGTAAATTCTATAGCTGTTCACTGTTTCAAACTTTAAACCAATCTTTTTTTTTTTGGGGGGGGGGGGGATCAGCCTTAATCTCAATGCATCATTAAGCCTAGTACTTAAATTCCATGTTTGTCTTGTCAATGATAATAATGTAAATAGGGATGCTAATAAAGAGTGTTTTCTTTTGGGAACTTGTCACGGTCACACAGCTGTGATATTTTGCGCATTACCGTGGACACACTTTCCACAGCTGTCCATGTCCTTGAGTGCTCTGGTACCACATAAACGTATGACCATCCTTTTGTTCAAACTTTGTGTTTGTTATAAACAATCCATGACTAGGAAACTAGGGAGACTCTGGACAGACCTGGTAAGCCCAAACGGGTAGTGCAGGTGAACTGGGAACGTCTAGAGGAGGCCCCTGTCCAACAGATATTTAACTCACACCTCCGGCGGAACTTTTCTGGCATCCCTGTGGAGGATGGGGGTATTGAACCCGAGTGGACAATGTTCAAAGCTTACATAGCTGAAGCTGCGGTGGGGATCTATGGTATTTATGGTGAGTGGGTCCCTTCTTAGGGCTATACAATCCCTCCGCCAGGGCTGCGCTTTGTCACCTATCCTGTTTGTGATATTCATGGACAGGATATCGAGGCATAGTCCTGGACGGGAGGAGTTGCACTTTGGTGGGCTGGGGATCTCATCGCTGCTTTTTGCAAATTATGTGATCCTGATGGCATCATCGGTCCATGAAATTCAGCACTCACTGGATCGGTTCGCAGCCATGTGTGAAGCAGCTGGGATGAGGATCAGCACCTCTAAATCTAAGGCAATGGTTCTCAGAAGGAAACCTATGGAGTGCCTACTCCAGGTAGGGAATGTGTCCTGACCCCAAGTGAAGGAGTTCAAGTACCTCAGGGTCTTGTTCGCGAGTGAGGGGACAATGGAGCGGGAGATTGGCCGAAGAATCGAAGCAGCAGGGACGGTATTGCATTCATCGTTGTGACGAAAAGAGAGCTGAGCTGCAAGGCAAAGCTCTCGACCTACCAGTAAATTTTCGTTCCTACCCTCAGCTATGGTCATGGAGGCTGGGTCATGACCGAAATAACTAAATCCTGGGTACAAGCGGCTGGAATGAGTTTTCTCAGGAGAGGGGCTGGCTTCTCCCTACGAGATAGGATAAGAAGCTCAGTCATCCGTGAGGAACTCGGAGAAGAGCCGCTGTTTGAGGATCTTAAATACTGAATCTTAAAAAGACTAAAAGCCCTCAATAACTTAACATTCCAGATAACACTTTACAAACAGAATTCTGACCTGAGAGTTTCCAATATGCAATCTGAAATCTCCAGTCCAGCAGACAGGATCTTTACTCCAGAATCCTGCAGCTCGTTGTTACTCATGTCCAGCTCTTTCAGACTAGAGGACTGGGAGCTGATAACTGAGGACAGAGCTTCACAGCTTCTCTCTGAAAGGTTACAGCCAGTCAACCTGAGGAGGAATCAGCAATTTAATAAGAAAACTATCACAAACAAACAAACAACAGTAGTTTTTTTGTCTGACTAAAGAAAAATCTACATTTAATCTGGATTATGAAAATCTAGTTATGTGTGCACGTACAGAGCTTTCTTGGAGGCTTTGACCACTGGCAGCAGCCTCAGAAGAGCCTCCTCTGAAGCAGAGTATTTCTTCAGGTCAAACACGTCCAGATCTTTTTCTGATGACAGTAAGATGAAGACCAGAGCTGACCACTGAGCAGGAGACAGTTTATCTATGGAGAGACTTCCTGAACTCAGGGACTGTTGGATCTCCTTCACAAGAGAACAATCATTCAGTTCATTCAGACAGTGGAACAGATTGATGCTTTTCTCTGGAGACAGATTTTCACTGAGCTTTTTTTTTATGTACTCGACTGTTTCCTGATTGGTCTGTGAAATACTTCCTTTTGGTGTCAGCAGACCTTGTAGGTGTTTCTGATTGGTCTCCAGTGAAAGACCCAGAAGGAAGCGGAGGAACAAGTCCAGGTGTCCATTTGGACTCAGTAAGGCCTTGTCCACAGCACTCTGGTAGAAATGTGCGGTTTTGTCTCTGAACACTTTGGGCCACCAGGATAGTGTTTGTTCTTCTGCCAGCAGGTTGACTCCAGAGTTGGTGAATGTCAGATGGACATGAAGAGCAGCCAGAAACTCCTGAACACTCAGATGGACGAAGCAGAACACGTTGTCCTGGTACAGTCCTCTCTCCTCTTTAAAGATCTGTGTGAACACTCCTGAGTACACTGAGGCTGCTCTGATATCGATGCCACACTCTGCCAGGTCTGATTCATAGAAGATCAGGTTGCCTTTCTGCAGCTGCTCAAAAGCCAGTTTTCCCAAAGACTCAATCATCTTCCTGCTCTCTGGACTCCAGTGTGGATCTGTCTCAGCTCCTCCATCATACTTTATGTTCTTCACTTTGGACTGAACCACCAGGAAACGGATGTACATCTCAGTCAGGGTCTTGGGCAGCTCTCCTTCCTCTCTGGTTTTCAATTCATCCTCTAGAACTGTAGCAGTGATCCAGCAGAAGACTGGGATGTGGCACATGATGTGGAGACTTTGTGATGTCTTGATGTGGGAGATGATTCTGTTGGCCTGCTCCTCATCTCTGAATCTCTTCCTGAAGTACTCCTCCTTCTGTGGGTCAGTGAACCCTCTGACCTCTGTCACCATGTCAACACAATCAGGAGGGATCTGATTGGCTGCTGCAGGTCTTGTGGTTATCCAGAGGCGAGCAGAGGGAAGCAGATTCCCCCTGATGAGGTTTGTCAGCAGTGCACTCACTGAGGTGGACTCTGTAACATCAGTCAGGATCTCAGTGTTGTGGAAGTCCAGAGGAAGTCGACACTCATCCAGACCGTCGAAGATGAACACAACCTGGACCTCTTCAAACCTGCAGATTCCTGCTTCTTTGGTTTCACTAAAGAAGTAATGAAGAAGTTCCACCAAGCTGTACTTTCCCTCTTTCAGCACATTCAGCTCTCTGAAGGTGAATGGAAATGTGAACTGGATGTCCTGGTTGGCCTTGCCTTCAGCCCAGTCCAGAGTGAACTTCTGTGTTAAGACTGTTTTCCCGATGCCAGCCACTCCCGTTGTCATCACTGTTCTGATTGGTTTATCTCTTCCAGGTGGGGTTTTAAAGATGTCTTCTTGTCTGATTTTTGTTTCTGATCCGTCTGGTTTCCTGGATGCAGTTTCAATCTGTCTAATCTCATGTTCATCATTGACCTTTGTAGTCCCTCCCTTTGTGATGTAGAGCTCTGTGTACATCTGATTCAGAAGGGTTGGGTTTCCTGCTTTAGCAATTCCCTCAAACACAGACTGGAACTTCTTCTGCAAGTTAGACTTGACTTTACGTCGGCACACTGGAGCATGAGTTTCTGAATAAAAGAAAAAAAGAAAAAATGAAATCTGTGAGTTGATCCTACAGAATATCACATAATTTAAACATTTAAGTGTGGGTGGTTTTTCCTTGATTAGTTTTATTAAGAGTTTGGAAATGTAAACTTCTTCCATGTTTTCTCTATTGTCTCCTCTTTCCAGCATGTTAAATCGTTTCAAATTCTTACTGCTGTGCAGACAGTCAGCCAGCTCGTCCTGCTTCATTCTCCTCAGGAAGTGCAGTGTTATCTTCAGAAATGCCTCTCTGCTGCTCCTCCTCTGTTCTTCATCCTCACCGTCCACCACCTCTTTATTTTCCCTCTGACTTTTGGAGGAATCTGGGTAATCTGGACCAAGAACTTTCTGGATCCTTTTCAGCTCCTTCTTCACAAATGTGACGATTTTCTCCTCCAGCAGCTGGAACAGAACAATAAACTGAATATTTCATTTAAAGAACACAACATTTGATTTGTCTTTCAGTCCGAAGACCTGCTGGTCTAAACATAGCAGCATGGAGACTATTCAGACCTGAATTATAGTTTTAAATTTAAACTGTAGTTGATAATAAAATGTGTTTGTACATGTACACACCATAAATATGGAGTCCAGTTCTGATTGATGCTGCTGGGTAGACTGATCACTGAAAAGCTTTGACCTCTTCTGCTGAACACTGTGGAGAAAAAAAATAATTTAAGGACATTTAATGACTTAACAAGGACAGTAACGGTTAACATTTACAATAACAGAAATACTAACAATAACTTTGTCTCTGTTTCTGGCGGTCGTAGATTTTGCTTTTGGGCCTTGTAGATAGTTCACTATAGAGGATGGTGTTTGAGGAAGGTGTTGGCACCTTTAATTGTTGGTGCCACCATGGCGTTTCCTAACTCTTCTAGGAATAGTCTCCTTTTTGAAGAATATTCTCTGCTTCTGGAGGGGGGTGGCATTTTTATTTCACGGCTGCCCCTGAGAGAAAGGCGATAGACGCTCAATGGTATTTTAAGCCCCCAAAGTCTCCTTCATCCAGCACTGTGACCATTGACTTCAAAGCACCTAACCCTAACCCTAATCATTGCCTAATCCTAGTGCCTTGGCAGTGCAGCCTGGAAGGAGACGTTGGGGGCTTAAAACACCGACAAACGCAATAGACACACATAAAGACTCTATTGCCACCCGCATAAACCGTACATCTTACTCCTCTGTGGGGACGGGCTTTTTTTTGTAAAATAGAAAAATGGGACTCTTCGACCATGCATAGGCTACCAGGGCCTTAATCACATCACTATAAGAACCGCTATCCACTCCCTCTCATCTCCTCCATCTTTGAATTGCTCCAGGGGCGACCAGCTTTACGAAGCACAACCTCTGTAACACCTAATATCTGATCAAGATCAGAGAGGACCATGATTGGAAAACCACTTTCAATACCCCTACTGGACACTATAAATACCTTGTCATTCACTTTGGTCTGACCAACTCTGCTGCTGTGTTCCAAGCTCTGGTTAATGACGTGCAGCTCAAAAGTGCTCTTCAGCTGGACCCTGGCCGCTGGAAAAGCATTCCAGACTCTAAAGTCCCCATTCATCTCCACCTCCCTCCTCCAACTACTAGAGCCAGACTGATAGTTTATTGTAAAGATGGATGCTTCTGATATGGGTGTAGAGGACATTTTGTCTCAATGTGCGGCCTCTGACCAGAAGTTGCACCCCTGTGGCTTCTTCTTTCAGTGCCTATCTCAGGCCGATAGGAATTACGACATCAGCAACAGAAAACTGCTGGCTGTCAAATTATCTCTGGAAGAATGGCGGCACTGGCTAGTTTCTCACACGGTTCCCCTTTCTCCCTCTCCTACCCGCCAGGGTCCCGCAATGCTTCGTCACGGCAGTTTCAGGATAAGGAAGATTCTGGCACTGGGTCTGACTCCAACCTCCCAGCCCCCTGTTTTGTCCCCATGCGCAATTGGGACATCAAGGAGAGAGTTAGGTCTGCCATTGACGTACAACCTGGGTTTCAATGCTTGCACTCCTCATCGGCTTTTTGTGCAAAAACAGATTTTTTTGGACAAGTAAAGGTGGATAAAGCCTGTGACGCTAAGCAAAGTAATAGCACTTACGCTCTAAAACGGAAGTATGATTACAAAATGTGGAAGTGCTCTAGTTCAGGCAAAATTTAAGGTCAATAATAAAATGATGGTTACACACACTCAAACGCACACATGTATGCAAGCACGCACACACAAACACTTTCTAAACACATTTTTTAAACAATTCTTGCCTTCCATCAGCAGGTTGTCCTGTCTTAAGGTCAATAGGACGATCCATAGACCAGTCACTCTTAATGGACACACAGGTTGCATAGTCTGGTCTCTGCTGCTGCATCCTGATACAAACAAACAACATGAAATGTATTTGTCACATTAAAGTACGAGGTACAATTGTAGTCAAATGTAATCCCATCAGCTCCTTTAACTTGTGCATGATTCAGGCAGTGTCCTCATTTAGGATCCTAGTGGCCTGAGAGCAGAAGCTCCTCCTGACTAATCAGTCATTGTTAACTAAAATAATAAAAGCAAGGTTCAATCATTATGTTTTGCTGCACTTCAGCAATGCAGTAACCTGATTTGTTATATACCAAGTAAACTAGAAATGTGGTTTCTGTAATTGAAGGATAACCGAACTGGGTTTTCCAATGTGTGTTCCATGTAAGCATGTACATGACAAAGACACATTTTTACCTACAATCAAACATCCATGCACGCACACACACACACACACACACACACACACACACACACACACACACACACACACACACACACACACACACACACACACACACACACACAACAGCTGCGTCCAGAACAAGTCAGATCGGGCTAGATCACCAGTAAAATGTTGGATTGTGCATCGTGTACCCACAGATATTAAATGCTTACTGTCCCTCAGCAGGTTGTCCTTTTTTAAGGTCAATAGGACGATCCATAGACCAGTCACTCTTAATGGACACACAGCTGGGTGCAGGAGAGTCTGGTCTCTGCTGCTGCATCCTGATACAAACAAACAAACAAACACATTCATTTCTTTGTCAGATTAAATTGTATGAGGTACAATTCCAGCCTCACACAGTGTCCTCATTCAGGAAGTTAGTGGTGTAGTCTAATGTATTTTATTGTGCGTACTGTACCACATTATATATATATATATATATATATATATATATATAAAAATATTTATGATAAAAGTATATACTATTATTATAAATATTTTTTTCCTGGCTCAGAATGGGCCTTTGGGGGGGTATATCAAAGTGTGGGGCCTGGGTGTTCTCCCGCAGGGTTATGGTGAGCGTCAAAGACTTCATTTCTTGCATTCTGATAGACTTTGATTCACCAATTTATGGTGAGAATACCTTTTATTTATCCTATGAGAAGGGAAACACAGATGACAATCAAAATATCTCAAAAATATAATGGAATATAAAGCAGTAAGGGGGGCTTTCACATCAGAGACCTGAGCCTGGATCACACAAGTTCATCCCAAAGCAACGAGGACAAAATAAAATAGGCTCCTTATATTAGTCTTTAAATGTGGTGAAGGGAGGATACTGCTGTTAGTGTAGGCGGAGCTACGCACACACTACACACTGTGCTCAGTGAGGAGCGGGTCGATGAAAGAAGAGAAAAGTCTCTCTGCATGTTCTGCAGTGTTTGTTAGTTTGCTGTCACATTACTCAACCCTGTTTTTGTGAATACAAATATCTGAAGTGAAAGTACTGTCATAAAACTATGTTGTTGTGTACCATTGCACATTTTTAAGTGGTTATATGGAAATCCTGGAGCTTTCTTAGTGGGTATACTGCGTATACCTGCGTATCACGCAGACTACACCACTGATCTGAGGTCACCAGATCGCAACAGGGAGAGGGGGGGGGGGGGGGGGGGGGGGTGGGTGTTTTTATCATTGCCTTTCCTGCGCCGCGGGGGGGAAAAAATCTTGGGGGGGGGGGGGGCGGGGCCTTTGTGTGTTGGGACAAACAAACCTAAAAAAAAACCCGAAATGTTAAATTAAAAGGGGGGTGTTTTAGAGACTGCCATCAGTTGTATTAGAAGCAGATAGAACATCTGAATAATCAACACGGTCTCACGGTAGTTCGTGAAATGGTCACATAATTTTTTTTATCTGTTTATTCGTGTACACGGACACGTTTATGCCGTTTTTTTTGTGGTGGTCAGCACATAATGGGAAGCATCTATACGGAGGTTGGGTTTAGGAAAAGAAGAACAGGGAAAGTTAACGTCACATGTGGGCCACGATCCCGGTCTCCTGGGTGAAAGTCCTGTGTTGTTTGACCCATCCACCCCCCAATCAACCCCATTTGGCGGTTCATACTACCCGCTACCGTAGTCGTGCTGTGATCACAAAAGATACTTCCCATTGAAATACATTAGTTTTAAAATTTGTGCTGACCACCACACAAAAAAAAGAAAGATTAACGTGTCTGTGTACACGAATCAATAGATTAAATAACATGACCATTTCACGAACTGCTGTGAGACTGGGTTGGAATACTAGATATGCTAGATTTCTAATATATGAAACTGATTTCTTGGCCATTATATAGTCGTAAGTGACTGGGTTTTTAATTGGGGGGTTTTCCATTTGAGCATGTGTATGACATTTTTACCTATAGTCAAATAATGGTTAAAGAAATATTGAGTTTGAGGACAGTTCAGGTGAAGTAAAAGCAGCAGATTGAGATTTGTACATGTCAACTCAGGGACATTTTGTTGACTTACTCTGTCTCACAATTTTGTCTCTTAAAATAAGGTGGTGGAGTCATGGACCGGGTACTCTTCATGGAGACACAGCTGCGTTCAGGAGAGTTTAGCCTCTGCTGGAGCATCCTGATACAAACAAATTATCTGTTACATGAAACACAACACACACACACACACGCACACACAAAGAGCTTTGAGTGTGAATAATGGTGGAGTAATTGACCTCTCGCCGGCCCCTCCCCCAAAACGGCCATTGTCCAATCACACATCATAGCAACCGTTACTATGTGAGTAGGTCTGACAAACATTGTCTCCAAGCAAGATGGTGAAGCGGTGCGCCCACGGCGTTTGTAAATCGGACACTAGATACCCCGAAAGATTGTCTGGAGGATTCATTTGCACTAACGTGTGTACTATTTGGCAGCCTGAAAAATGGTATTAAAGGCTGCAGAAAGAATGGGGAATGAAAAGAGATCATGCGGTCAACAGTGTTGCCGTAGTAAATCGGACTCCAGCTGAAGTTTATAGCCTACATCCTTGACACATGTATTCTATAGTCCTAATAGTAATATATAGGCTTATATTGCAATCTCTTAGGCCTACATGCAGGTGTACTTATATTTAAATAAACACACAGTAGCTGAGTTTATGCAATGTCTTTAATTTTACTCATGTTTTTTTCATGAGTCAGAACGAGGCAACAGCTGAGGGAGAGCTCGTGTCCTCCGAAGCATAAATACGTCTGCTCAAAGCTAAGGCTAACAGCTAACTAGTTATCGTGTTGTTTAGATCTACTAACTAGAGGCAAGAACACAAATTGGACCAAAGTAATGATTACCATGAATATCATTGCCAGAATGTTAACCTACTCTCTAAGCTAAGTTTAACGAGCCCTTTAGCTTTAGCCAACATTAGTTAACATGTTAGCTAACGCTAGCTACATTAGCTGCTGTTGTGTTGGGTCTTTGAGCTCCCCAACTTTATTTTTCGTCAGTTTACAACAAAGTCGAACATTTGAATATATCCCTCCACTGCACACTGTAACCCCTTTTGCCTCGATCAGGAGGATATCGCGGAGGTATCGCTCCAAAAAAGGTCACTGACACGCACGGGCATACCTCTTCCCGTCATGGCAATCTGTCGCGCTGGTCGTGTTTGACCATTTGTTTGTCGGACGTAGCAACAGTAACTAAGGGGGGCGGGGCTTGGCGAAAGGCTAATTGGAGTACTGGAGTTACTGACTTGGCTTTGGTCTGGCCGTCATGTTCCCCACACAGAGTGGTTTTGGAGGGAGGGACCCCCTCCTCTCTGTCCTCACCCTGACTCATAGCAGAGTCCTCGCCTGCTGGGAGAGATGATTTCTGTCACTACAACAAACTTGTAGTGACAAAGGACAAATGGACTGTGCAAAGCTTTTGGGGCCCAAGCCCCTAATGTTCAACTTAGAGCATTGAAGACCACATTTTCTTGGCATTGCTGGGGATCCTTTTTTTGCATTGAGAACAGCCCACATTATCATACCTGTCAAGTTTTGGATTTGAAAATAAGGGACATTTTCCGGCGCCCACCGCGAGCAGTCCCACCCCCCCAACCAAGCTCCAGTATGGCTTACATTTTAAGACAGGTGTACAAGAAAGCTAAAATCACCACTTGATGCAGAATGCTGAAAACAATTACAATTTATAACATTGCTTGTCTTTACATTTTATTTTCATTCCACACATTCTTTTCATTTCATATTGCTTTTCTTTTACGTTTTTCTTTTCATTTCACATAACTTTTCTTTAGTGAGTTATTGTACAAATCTGTTGCAGACTTTGCATTCTTTAAGATTGTTTTGGAAGGAGTGTATTAGTGGGCGGGGCCAGAGTGGTTCATGTTACATGAGAGTAGAGCGCAAACAGTTCTGTGGTCTAACGTCATCCTATTCTCTGGAACAATCTTTCGTACCATGCTAAACACCCTTTCTCAACTTGCATTGCTATGGGGAATGCATAGTAAAGCCTTCAGAAGTTTTGGCAGCGCACAAATCTGTGCGCTGTCTCTGTTTTTTTTTTGTTTTTTTTCCCCTGCATTGTCACTCATCATCTGACCTCACACACTAACCTTGCGACAACTGCCACCTACAGTACCTGTAGTCGGCTACTGCAGGTGGCTCAGATTCAGATCACAGAGCTCAGATTGGGAATGTGTTTTTTTTTTTGTTTTTTTTTGCTCCGCTCGGGCCCGGGGTATTATTATTTTTTAATAACGCAGGTTAAAATACGGGAGATTTACGGGAAAATACTAATGTGGGAGGACGGCGGGAAAGAAGAGTAAAATACGGGACTTTCCCGGCCAAAACGGGATACTTGACAGGTATGCATTATTATGGGATGGATTCAAATGTAGACAACCCTTCTTAATCCCAACTATTCAATATACTGATGCTTGGGCAATGGCTCTCAGCATCAGATTCCGACGCACAAGGCACCTTCTAGCGTCTGTATGGAATGCACCGGGCAGAGCAGCAGCTAAATCGTGGCACTGTAGCATTAAAGACTAAAACTCTGCATATATGGGAGGCAGGTTGGGGGGATGGGTCAAACAAAACATTAAAAAAACAGTCAAAATTGACTTTAACCCAGGTGACCGGGGTTCATGTCCTGTTCTTGTCCCGTGTGTGACTTAACGTACATATTTTAACCCCGCCCACGATCCTTACCTAATCCTAAGTGGCTTTACTCTACATGTCGAAAAATGACACCAAGGGTCACGAACAAGTGTGTTGTGTCACATATCGCCACAGATGGGATTACATTGGATAAAGTTAGTTGAAAGCCCCCTGCATCTGACTGAGACGGTGAGACTTTTTGCATCAGAAACTAATGCCAAAGCCCTTTGACGAAGCATTGGTTTTGGACGCGCTGGGAGTGAGAATGTGTTGAAACATTCATTGTGTAAACTCTGCTCCAGCATAGTGTAAACAAAATAGGTTTCAAGATACCCCTGTTATCTAACTTATAAATAGTAATATCAGACATATTTTGTCTCTCTTAAAGTAGAAAATGAATCATCCTCAACATTTGTTGTGCTTTAGTTTTAGAATGATGAAGACAGTTGGAGAATTTTAGACATTCGCTTATCAAATGTTTTGGAAAATTTTCAATTGAATTCAATTCAAACAACTTTATTTATCCCAAAAGGGCAATTCTGTTTCCAGCAGTCTTCAGACCCCAAGAACAAAACGTTTACACATAAACTCATACACAACAGACAGCAGATTGTCAGAAACAAAATACAAGGGACGGGCAGCGAGTGTACACAGCCCTGTTTGAGATACATGAATCAGGTTCCCAAACAAGTTGATCACAAGCAGCTCACATCTCAGGAAAACAAAACAGGATGCTCGTTCCAGAGACTATTGTCTTGGTATAAAAGTCTGATAGCAGATGGAATAAAGGACTTTGAATACAGGTTTTTCTGGGTGGTGCCCTAAAGTGCCAGCCTGAGGGCAATAAAGTAAACTGTGAGGGACAGAACATGGGCATGTTGGTCCATAATTTGTTTGGCTTTTTGTGCCACACGTTTTTTCCAAATGGAACACAAGTCCCTCTGCTGAACTCCAATTACAGAGACCGCATTTGGCTGGTAAAATATGCAAATGTTGATCCCTGCTAGTATGAACATGTGTTGAAGGGAAGTGCAAAGATGGGTGGTGTCCAGCTGATTGTTGTGGGCTGGTCTGGGTCTCAAAAGTCAGTCCACTTTCAGTCAAACCAAATTTGGGTCAAAGTTGAAAGATGGCTGTGTTTTGGATGTAATGCATGACGGCAGAGTTGATGCAAGCTGTCGGACAAGTTCTTACACTCCCTACATTTTCACTGATGATGTGATCTCAGATTACAATCTGCTGTTGGTTCTACCTGAGCAGTAATACATGCAAATAATTCTCAAACCACCTCCTTTAACTCAGATAGACACTAAATAACTTCTATATTAAACAGACACTGTGAAACAACCCAGAAACATTTCTACAGTCAAACAGTGATACAGCAACAATGTGATCAAAATGATCCTGTTGATCAAAAATTTACAGATTCCTCTAGTTGGATTCTCACCTGCTTAGCTCACTTTAGATCGACTCATAGACACTTTTCACCTTTCTGTGCCGAAGACATGTTTGGAGAGACGGCGCTGCTCATTCTCCCTTGTCAGTCCTGGCGTCTGTGTGCATTTGATTTTAGGACACCGTCACAGCCTCACAACTTTAGAGTCAGAGTGACTTCAGAACCAGTCTAACCTGTGGCACACACCAGTCAGTGTCAGAGAAGTGACACATCAGAAGATGGAGTTCTATTATCTGTCCACTAGATGGGGCTAACTCGTGGCCTAATAAGCTTAAGACCAGTCAGTCATTTCAAACCAACAACAGATCTCTGCAAAATCAACTTGGCTCTGCTGAAGTTTATGAAAAAGCACAACTGAGTTCTTGTTCAGCCTCACATTTCCCCAAAATAACTCATTTAGAATCCTGTGTTTGGTCTTTGCAGGGGTGGAAATATTATGTATTTACCCAGTTGTAGTTCATGCAGTTATTGAATATATACTTTTTGTTTGTTTGTTTGTTTGTTTGTGCTTATTGCCAACTTTCCTTTTTTCTTTATTTTCTTATTTTAAAACTTTCACTAGAGCTAAACGGATTAAACAAGCATGCTGATATTACTTTATTGCGTGTAAATGTTGGCCAAAAAAAGAAATTGAAGCCCAGAAATGCAGAATTTGGTTTGGTTTAGTCTGGATCAACGGAAGAACATATGAGTTTATCAAATCTGGTTAGGTTATAAATTAAACTCACAGGGGACCTTTTTTATACTTTTAATAAACCTAACGAATCGCCGGTAAACCAGTCGGTTCTGTTCTGTTTCATATAATGTGATATATTTTCTGTATTAAATCATAAAATGACCATGATATGTCATCTTGAGGAAACATGCTAAGTCTGACCGACCAACTGACCGACAGATAGATATATAGATAGATATTTCTGTTAGTATCTCTCAATCAATCGACCAATTATTTGAGTTTCCATGGCATACCAAAATCCTAGCAAAGTGCAAATCAGTATTTGAGATAAGATTTATATTCATATTAAAACAGATATTCTGATAGAACACACAAAAAGTATCTTCCTGAAACAGTTGCATGACCAGAGAGATTGTAAAACACGGGTAAATACTGGAGATGCATTTGAAAGATGGACACAGCTTAGAAGAGGACTTACTAAAAAGGATTTTAAGACTGCTGTTGGCTTAATTTTCTCCTGAACAGGTAAACATTAAGATTCATTAAAGATGCAGTAGGTAAGACTTATAAAACTGTCTAACTGCGTGTCAATCACTGCTCTGGCACACACATTTATTCTCCCTTGTGGGG
Organism: Perca fluviatilis; assembly: GCF_010015445.1. Classification (NCBI taxonomy): domain Eukaryota; kingdom Metazoa; phylum Chordata; class Actinopteri; order Perciformes; family Percidae; genus Perca; species Perca fluviatilis. The sequence goes on along the minus strand of NC_053114.1, from coordinate 45,048,133 downwards.
GGAGGGACTTAGGAGACCGTTCATATTTCATGTTCAAATTCTTTGGCTAAGTCCTGCATCTTCACAGTCCTACCTACAGCACCTTTAATTTATTACAGCTACAAGTAGGGATGGGCATTTTCAGTTGTTTAAACATGAGTTACTCTCAAAACAAATTTGAGACGCACAGCCAGTGAAGTGGTCCTGACTGGTTATGGCTAACGGAATCAGGCTAACACACACTAACGGCTTACGTTACCGGAGGAGCGGGATGTTTACTGTTGAGAGACACATATGACAAAAAATTTAAGTGACTTCCTCATAATGGAAACATGCAGTTTAACTTTGTCAAAACAACAGTGTAGCCTGATTAATGTTCTCTACAGGCTGCTCTGCAATGTATGGTATGTTACGTTTTGTAATATTCTTGTGGCTGACATTACCATGGCCAGCTTCACGGTATGAAATATTCCGATAGTAAGATGTTTCCCACTTTGTTACAAGCTGGCATGTAACCACAATTTGTAATGAAAATGGGAAGTTTTGACAAAAAAATTGGATGGTGCAACAAGTCAGGTCTGCTTGGTTCTTTCGGGGAACGATTGTAAAGGGAATATAAAAGAATATAGGGTATATGGGGCTCTCTAACTGGGATGTTTCTGGAGCGATTGGTGGGATTGCTGTGGACGAAGTACACACGGAGATACACTGGTAAGAGCCAATGCACGCTAGCATGTTTGCCCACGTTTATAGAAAAAGCTTATTACGCCAGATAATATAAAGACACACATTAAAACAGTTGCGGCTGGCCAGTTCTCCATCATATACAGATAACCAGAAACATTTGTTGGCAACGATAAGCAAGGCCTCTTTATTTGTATAGCTCAATTCAGCAAAAAGGGAATAATCAAGCAGGGCCATGTTCAGCCCTGACAAAACGTAGCAACACTTTTCTTTTTAATCTGAAATGTTTTTGTCGTTTTTTTCTTAGTGGTCAGCACGTATTTGAAGCTAATGTATTTTAATGGGAAATATATTTAGTGATTAAAGCACGACTACGGTAAAGAGTAGTATGAAATGCCGAAAATCCGCGCAGGAAGGTTGATTAGGGGGGTAGATGGGTCAAACAACACAGGATGTCCCAGCGTGTGACGTGTATTTTCCCCGTTCTTCTTTTCCTAAACCCAACCTCCGTATAGATGCTTCCCATTACGTGCTGACCACCACGAAAAATACGACATAAATTTGTCCGTGTACATGAATCAATAGATTAAAAATAACATGACCATTTCACAAACTGCCCTGAGACCGTGTTGCAAGTTTACAGACCAATCTCTGCTGATTGGGTATCACCAGAGACACACCCACAAAATCAGAGAAAACACATTTTTATTTGTATTTAACCTTTATAGGTAATCTCATTGAGACAGGGTCTCATTCCCAAGAGTATGCAAGAGGATTTGGTTGAGTTTAAAGTCTGAATTCAATTTTTTTTTTTCACATGTGGCCCTAATCCTCTTCCGTACAAGTGAGACCTATTTGGGACAACAGACAAACAGATTACAAGAGTACACACATTACAGCAGTGTGCAGTAGCTCATGATGAAACTCTCTGCTGTTTGATGACGCGACCGGCAGAGGGCAGCAGAGACTCATTGAATAAAGACGCGTGTTGCAGTACATGCTCTGCAGGAGAAGATTACTGTGATGGTATCTGATACTCACAGGTCTGCAGGGCGACTGTGCAGACGCGAGTCGAAGTAATAATCCTTCTGAAACCATCTAATGTTTCTTCCTCAGGAGATGTTTTCTGACAGCTTCACTCCCATGGTTTGTTATGTAAAAATCTCTTTAAAGACCAACCAGGTTGGGCGCCCGGATAGCTCAGTTGGTAGAGCGTGCGCCCATATGTAGAGGTTTGCTCCTCGACGCAACAGGCGCAGGTTCAAGCCCTTTGCTGCATGTCATTCCCCCCTCTCTCTCTCCCCCTTTCATGTCTTCTGCTGTCCTATCAAAATAAAGGCTTAAAATACCAAAAAAATTATCAAAAAGGTGGGTGTGATGTGAAGTTTGAAAGCTACAGTTTATGCTATTACATCATAGAATAAATCTACATTTATTTATCACTATTCTGATACAACCTCAAAATAATATATTCACTTATGAAACTGAAAATGAGCATAATATGAGCTCCTGTAAAGTTTCTGTAATTAATTTCACAGTTGGATTTCTCTTTCTCTTCCAAATAAGTTTGTCTATAAATTGTTAACTTAAAGGCCTTCATAAGGCGACTGTTAAAATTCTGTTCTGCACATTAAAACAGTCAAAGAGTGATGATGAAATAAAATATTCCAGTTTCATAACAAAGCTAGATTTCCTCCTGAGGATGCATCAGTGTTTGTTGGATCAAAGTCAGTTTTTGATGTGAAAATATTGGTAATTAATGAGTCCCCAGCAGACCCAACGTACATACATATTTGTGTCTTTGTGTGTTTGTGTAATCTTACAGTATAACTCATATTTGATAATTAAATCCAGTGGAAGTCAGATAAAAAGATTCCTCCGCTGCTCCTTCAGGTTGTTTTTCCTTTAATCGTTCGTATGTTTTGTATTGTTTGTTTGCTGCTAATTTTTTAATTAAAGATGCTAATTTCACCTCCAGCAAAACAGTCGCAAATTTGCATTTCTGCTGCTTTAATAGATTCTGTTGTTTAGAGAGAGAGAGAGGGAGAGAGAGAGACAGAGAGAGAGAGACATCATATAAAATACTGAAATACTGTCATATAAAGGTGACAAAAAGGTGACAAAAAGGCGACAAAAAGGCAACAAAAAGGCGACAAAAAGGCATTGGGGATGCTGGTCTTACAGGGAGGTGTGTTCAGGTGCATTCTGGGCGTGCTGGTCTTACAGGGAGGTGTGTTCAGGTGCATTCTGGGCGTTCTGGTCTTACAGGGAGATGTGTTCAGGTGCATTCTGGGCCTGCTGGTCTTACAGGGAGGTGTGTTCAGGTGCATTCTGGGCGTGCTGGTCTTACAGGGAGGTGTGTTCAGGTGCATTCTGGGTGTGCTGGTCTTACAGGGAGGTGTGTTCAGGTGCATTCTGGGCGTGCTGGTCTTACAGGGAGGTGTGTTCAGGTGCATTCTGGGAGTATTGCTATCTTGAGGCAGCGGGAAGTGATGGCACCATTGACCAACAAAAACCTGGTCTAAAGTCAATAACGCAGCATTTCATTGTTATTTTAACAGAGCATTAGTAAAATGCTCGTGCACAGCAGTGCACACACTATGCTTGTTACACACACAGGGACACACAGCAGCACACACACACACACACACACACACACACACACACACACACACACACACACACACACACACAGACACACAGCAGCACACACACATGCAGAAGATTACAAATAAAAATATTATGGTGCAAATCCTCCATCATAACAGCAACGCTCCAAGGTCCAAACGCGCCTGGCTTTTAAAGGGAATGGGAGATGATCTCTGATTGGTTGATTGCATGTTACGCCCAAAAAACACCTCTGATTAATGAAGACACTAAGTACAACCCTTTAGATCCATGCGGCCGGCGCATGGACCCTTTTTTTCTGCCGTTAAACTAGCAAAAGTGGATTTGGACACGCCCTAAACACACCTGCTCCAGGCGCTTCACACCGTGTGCTCAGATCATTAAAATAGGTCCCAAAGTGTAAAAAGGTGAGTTTTTGAGCTGCTTTTTAAAGTGACCACAGATGTGCAACTGCTAAATAAAACCTGAGGAACGTTTCCAGAGTCTGTCATTTATTTCTCTCTAAACAACAAACACTAAATAAAGTGACACCCATCAGCTGTAACAAATACAATCCTTTCTTCCCCACTTAAGTGTAACACCCTCTTCAAATTTATTATCATTTAGCAATAATGTAGATGGGAACATTAGCCCGCTGCGTGTGCAGCTTTGATGTTTATCACCAATAAAAGATTAAATACGGTGCAAAGACAGAAAAGACAGAGAGAGATTCACGACTCCACAGATTCCTCTGATGGTCATAAAAAAGGGAGATGCTGCGGTAGTTCTCTCTCTCTCTCTCTCTCTCTCTCTCTCTCTCTCTCTGCCCCGCGAGGCGCAAAGCATGCTGGGACGGCACACGTGGTGGGAGGAAGGCGGTTACTGACCAATCAGATCCCCATGCTGCTGAACTGTCACTGACAGCAGCTCAAACGGGAGGAGACGATCAACCAAACTCTGTTTGAAGAAATGACATTTTAAGATGAAGATATTGTTAGATGTTATAACTATAATGTCGCCTGCATAGGCACCTGGACTCCTGGAAACAGGTCTTGAATTAAAGTAAAAATTTTGATATTTTTCAACCTGGACCCTATTTTCCCCTGTTTGGCTGTGGGACCATAGGGCTTTGGGACCATAGGGCTGTGGGACCATTGGACTGTGGGACCATAGGGCTGTGGGACCATTGGACTGTGGGACCATTGGACTGTGGGACCATAGGGCTGTGGGACCATAGGGCTGTGGGACCATTGGACTGTGGGACCATTGGACTGTGGGACCATAGGGCTGTGGGACCATAGGGCTGTGGGACCATTGGACTGTGGGACCATTGGACTGTGGGACCATTGGGCTGTGGGACCATAGGGCTGTGGGACCATTGAGCTGTGGGACCATAGGGCTGTGGGACCATAGGGCTGTGGGACCATTGGACTGTGGGACCATTGGGCTGTGGGACCATTGGACTGTGGGACCATTGGGCTGTGGGAACATAGGGCTGTGGGAACATAGGGCTGTGGGACCATAGGGCCTTGGGACCATAGGGCTGTGGGAACATAGGGCTGTGGGACCATTGGACTGTGGGACCATAGGGCTGTGGGACCATTGGACTGTGGGACCATTGGACTGTGGGACCATAGGGCTGTGGGACCATTGGACTGTGGGACCATTGGACTGTGGGACCATAGGGCTGTGGGACCATAGGGCTGTGGGACCATTGGACTGTGGGACCATTGGACTGTGGGACCATAGGGCTGTGGGACCATAGGGCTGTGGGACCATTGGACTGTGGGACCATAGGGCTGTGGGACCATTGGACTGTGGGACCATTGGACTGTGGGACCATTGGGCTGTGGGACCATAGGGCTGTGGGACCATTGAGCTGTGGGACCATAGGGCTGTGGGACCATAGGGCTGTGGGACCATAGGGCTGTGGGACCATTGGACTGTGGGACCATTGGGCTGTGGGACCATTGGACTGTGGGAACATAGGGCTGTGGGAACATAGGGCTGTGGGAAAAAGCAAGTTATCGCATATTTTCCTCCTAGCGTGCAGCCTGTATTGTATGATTTGATTTCTATTCTTAATTCTGTTTCATATATTTGAAATGACAACATGGCATCGTGACTTCACGTAAACATACACGCCCACTTTCCTAAAGCCAAGAGTGATCAGTCTGCTAATGATCTCTGTATCTGTTGTCGTTGTGCTGCAGCACCTGAAGTTCTCTCTATTTCGCTCGTTGATTCATCACTTTCAGTCTTTCTTTTAAACAAAAGTGTAAAAACTTCTGTGGTTCCAGCATCTCAGATATGACAGTTCCCTGTACTTTATGCATGAATGTTTCCATGAATGTTTCGGACCAATAGATGGAAAACTGTCTCACTCACACAGACGGACAGTTCTGTCCTTTTTTGATCAGATTCTTTGCACCAGCTTCCCTGCCAGCTGCCGGCGTGTGAGAGGACGGACATGTACGCTACTGAACTCTTTTTGTATCGTCTCCTGTTGGAATGACAGAGAGACAGACAGACAGACAAGCAGACAGACAGACACATCAGCTGTCTGTCTGCATCACAGCAACAAAGACTCAGACAATGTTTGACACTCAGCAGTGAGGAATGAGGCTTCACGTCTGCAGAAGATAGACAGTGAAGAAGATTTCACGGAGATGTCTCCCTTTTTATTTTAATGCAGCGAGCAGGAACCGAAGGCTGGACGGAGCTGGAGTCTGACAGAATCCTTTATTATTCTTAGAGGGAATCAGACAGACAGACAGACAGACAGACAGAGAGACACACAGAGAGGCAGACAGACAGACGGAAAGAGAGAGAGAGAGACAGACAGACAGACAGACAGAAAGACAGACAGACAGACAGAGAGACACACAGAGAGGCAGACAGACAGACGGAAAGAGAGAGAGAGAGACAGACAGACAGACAGAAAGACAGACAGACAGACAGAGAGACACACAGAGAGGCAGACAGACAGACGGAAAGAGAGAGAGAGAGACAGACAGACTGACAGAAAGACAGACAGAGAGACAGAGAGACAGAGAGACAGAGAGACAGAGAGATAAAAAGACAGACACACACAGAGACAGATCGACAGAGAGAGACAGACAGACAGACAGACAGTAAGACAGAGACCGACAGACAGAGACAGAGAGACTGGCGGACAGACAGACGGAAAGAGAGAGAGAGAGAGACAGACAGACAGACAGACAGATGATGTCTTAATGAAGTCCGTCTCCTCCCAGCTCTCCTCTCTGAGTGCTGATCCTCTGACCTGCTCCAGTGGTATTTGTTTAAAGCAGAGCTAATCCTCGATGGTCACGCTCCCATAATCCAATCGCCAGCCTGCTTTATCAATCCCATCAGCCCCCCCACCCCCTGTCTCTGTCTCTGTCTCTGTCTCACACCCCAACGCTTCAGAAATCGCTACGACGGCCACTCCAGCATGAACCAAATGTCAGCCTCTCCTCTCCACAGACGGACGAGATAATTACAACCCAACGGCCACCGGCCGCCAAAAACAACAACACGTGAAGGAGCGAGACGGTGAAACCAGGAGGCTCTATAACATACAGCAGAGAGATCTGGGTTCAGGATTAATCACTTTACACAATCTCAAGTGTTTCTGGAGTCCAGAAGTCACGGGAACGTTTCAGAAATATTTATAAATATGTATAAAGAAGTGTATTTGCTCATGTCCGGTGATATTTCGCCTTGAGTCTTTTTTTTTATTATTTACAGCTGCTTTGTGATCTTGCCGCTGGTTAATTAACCCCTCGGTGGCAAAGACAAGAGGTTTTTGAAGAAAGCGAGTTGATCAGACGAAATCATCAAATGTAAATGGAGAAAAAAATCCTTGTTCATTTTCTGCATGAGGATTTTGATGGGAGCGTGCCTATGTTCTAAGAAATTTTTTTCACCAAAAATTAGACCCTATGTTCCCACATTTCTAAGAAATCTTTTTCACCAAAAATTAGACCCTATGTTCCCACATTTCTAAGAATTTTTTTTTACCAAAAATTAGGCCCTATGTTCCCACATTTCTAAGAAATTTTTATTTTCACCAAAAATTAGGCCCTATGTTCCCACATTTCTAAGAATTAAAAAAAAAAAGATTTATGTTACCACATTGCTGAGAATTTTTTATTTTCACCAAAAATTAGGCCCTATGTTCCCACATTTCTGAGAATTTTTTATTTCACCAAAAATTAGGCCCTATATTCCCACATTTCTGAGAATCTTTTATTTCACCAAAAATTAGGCCATATGTTCCCACATTTCTGAGAATATTTTTTTTTTCACCAAAAATTAGGCCCTATGTTCCCACATTTCTAAGAATTTTTTATTTCACCAAAAATTAGGCCCTATGTTCCCACATTTCTAAGAATTTTTTTATTTTCACCAAAAATTAGGCCCTATGTTCCCTCATTTCCAGAATTGGATCCAGAATCAGAAATGCTTTGATGCAAATTTCATTGATTCCATTGATTCTTATTTTGAAACTGTGACTGAAAACTGAAATATAATGTAAATATTACACAAAATACATGTAAACTCTAAAAAAAATATTAGAGTATAAGAAATTAAGAAAATAAAAATAAAATGTATTACAGTAAAGTATAACCATATATCACTGTAGAGCACATGTGTCAAACTCAAGGCCCGGGGGCCAAATCCGGCCACTTGCAAGTTTTGATGCGGCCCGCATTTCAATTTAGGTTCACAGCAAATTTTGGCCCCACTAGTACTGCACTATACCAAAAAAATCAGGAAACTGTTTTCCATACTGTAATTATGCGACACTGCTGTGCAGAATTTGACAGATTATGCACTTTGAGACTCAGAATTCCCCCAGAAGCAGAAAGTTTTTTAATATTCAGGCTGTGAAACAGGTTGTTGTGAGTCACCTTAAAAATGTAATGTTGCTAAATTCTACGATGGCTAAGAAGCTTTTTTACTGACTTTTTTATTGTTTTATGTCGACCAAATTGTATGGGAGAAAACTATATGACACATGCAGTAATACAAATTTAATTTACTTATTTTTGTTAAAGGAATACGCCACCGTGTGTTGAAATAGGGCTTATTACGGTCTACCCTAGCTGTAGATAGGTGGGCCAATGCATTTTTTGTGCATGCATCGTTTTAGTCCGGTGCAACACCGGCAGCGCCGCCGCTAGTTAGCTTAGCATAGTTAGCTTAGCATAGTTAGCTTAGCATAGTTAATGGAATCTTATGTTGCCGCTTAGCATGTTGTGAGTAAAAGTGAGCCAACAAAATACAAAAAAACAACCTAATTACTTGCACTGAGACAAAAAATACGTTGGCCCCCCTATCTACAGCCAGGGGAGACCGCGATAAGCACTATTTCAACAAATTGTGGTGTATCCCTTTAAATTAAAGCATGTCAATAAACTCAACATGTCTGGCCCTTATTGTGATTGTCATTTCCAGTGTGGCCCGTAGTGACACTGAGTTTGACCCCCCTGCTGTAGAGTAGAAGAAGTAGCCACTATTGATATTAGCCTCTCGTGTCTTGATGATGGGGCCACATGGCCTAACCCTGCACACTGATTTCTAATTGAAGATTTGTGTGAAGGAGTGTCAAACAGGTGCTTCAGTGATTTCATACTCAAGAAGGTAGTAGAGATGTTCCGATAGCAGTATCGGTATCAGTTCAGATACTGCCTAAAACGCTGGTATCGGGAAGTACTGGAGTTTATGCACCGAGCCGATACCACGTAATAAAGCCCTAAAGAAAATCTACGTTAAAGTAGTTTATTTAGGATCTTTTCCCGTCATAACTGACGGTCAAACTGGAGAATAACAGAAAGTTCTGTGGCATTCATTTATTGTGTTTGTTCATGTTTTCACAAAGAGTTTAACCTGAGCCAGACAGACAACAGAGATATAAATCATATCACATCCATACAGGGATAGTAGTATACAGCTGTTATACATCATATCACATCCATACAGAGATAGTAGTATACAGCTGTTATACATCATATCACATCCATACAGAGATAGTAGTACACAGCTGTTATATCATATCACATCCATACAGAGATAGTAGTATACAGCTGTTATACATCATATCACATCCATACAGAGATAGTAGTATACAGCTGTTATACATCATATCACATCCATACAGAGATAGTAGTACACAGCTGTTATATCATATCACATCCATACAGAGATAGTAGTATACAGCTGTTATACATCATATCACATCCATACAGAGATAGTAGTACACAGCTGTTATACATCATATCACATCCATACAGAGATAGTAGTATACAGCTGTTATATCATATCACATCCATACAGAGATAGTAGTATACAGCTGTTAAAACATAATAATCCATACCAGGCCCGTATTAAGACAATGTGATGTCCCTGGGCAATATACCTCAAACTGCCCCGTCCACCCCAGAAAATATTGTTAATGCTTGTGTCATGTGGTGCCCCCCCACTGGTTGTGAATGGTTGGTGCCCCTGGGCACTGGCCCAAGTGCCCTTATGGATAATCCGGGCCTGATCCATACAGGGATAGTAGTATACATTTGTTAAAACATGATAAAATATATGACACACTGGTATCGGATCAGTACTCTGTATCGGCCGATACGCAAGTTCAGGTATCAGAATCGGTATCGGGAAGCAAAAAATGGTATCGGACCATCTCTAATAGGTAGTTTCTAATAGTCAGTCCCTCCAGAAAAACGCGATTATGCGATTGCATAATTCAACGCATAATCAGCCAAAGTCGCATATTTATGCTGGGGGGGGAGCTGCATTTTCGCGCAAAATATGCAGGGCTTGCATGATTTCATAATCCCCGCATTTTGGTTGCAAAAAAGTCCCATAATATACAGTACAGGCCAAAAGTTTGGACACACCTTCTCATTCAATGTGTTTCCTTTT
>NC_053114.1:44985421-45032921 GCF_010015445.1 Perca fluviatilis | reverse complement strand
GAAAGATTCAGATTACACAGAGAGAGAAATGTCACCAGAATACATAGAGAGCAGAAGCACGTACATCTGCCTAGATTCAACTATCAACACGTAGGACAGACTTCTTCAGAAATAGTGTGAACACTCAAATCAGATGGAGACCACTTCCATATTTGGTCCTGAATCGGACCCAGGTCTGATTGTTTTTCAATGTGGCCACAGTGTGAACAACCAAGGCGGATTTGATGCGACTTTTACATCAGTCTACACAATTATGCTCTGGCGGGAGTTAGCCCCAGACACAGACAGCACCATTAATAACTGGACTAGGCCTACAACATGGAGAACAGTGCGGTTCCCTGCTGTGTCCTGCTATGCTGTGCTGTGCCACACCACATCCTGTAGTAGGCTGTGAGGAAGTGGACATAGAACTGGTGAGCAGAAAAAGTTGTTGTTTGGCAGAACTTTCAGTCAAAGGCCATTCAAGTCCAGCTACATGTTCAATCTGTTCAATGCTGATTGGTCTGGTGGTGGCGAGGACCCTAAACTATACACAACATGGCCGCTGTTACAACATCTGGTATCAAACAGCCGAAAGAATACAATATGTTCATGAAGGAATCTCCAGACAGCAGCCAGAATGCAGCAACTTTAGGTACGGCAAAGGAAGGACAGTCCCTGTTTACTTCATTCATGTGTTTACTGGGTTCATGGACTGAGGATGGGAGGAGGAGTCAGCACAATCTCAACCAGGGGATTTGGTATTCGGCCGAACCCAAAAATCTGGATTTGGTGCAGCCCCTCTGCATAATGGAATACGTTCTACAGTTACATGTCTAGTGATGAATCGGCTACTGCATACCTGGACTGTCATCCAGGTATGCAGTGATCCGTGTGCCCCTTTTTTTATCTGCCTTTTTTTTTTTATCTACCTGTGTCAAGTGTGATCCCATGTGGGATACCATATGTGTGTATATTAGCTCTATGTTTTTGTTGTATTTTGTTGGTGTCCTGTCATGAGCACTCTGAAGCAAATTCCTAGAAACTTGCACCGAGTTGTATGGCAATAAAGTTTTGAATCTTGATCTTGAAAACATGTTTTATTTCTCAGATTCACGGCTTTGATCTAGGCGCTCCCTCTCTTCAGTCGCTCTCTAGCTCGCTCCACCGTACGTGCTCGCGGGCGCACGTCTTAAAACGTCTTGTTTTTGAGTCGTATATCTCAGATGAAACAAGTTTATTTTCACATTATTTGTAAAAGATGAATCGTCTTGTTTGAAGATCATATCTTAGTTCAAGAAATCTTACCAAGTGGCAGATTGTTTTTTTGTGATTGTTGCGGGCAGAAATCCTTGATTATACGGCACATTTTCTTAAAAAATGCGATGGAATATGCTATATGATATTTATGCTATTTTATGCGATGAAGTTGCGGAAACTTGCAAAAACTGCAGTTTGATGAAAAAGAGAAAAAAAAGTGATTCCCCCCTCCAACACCTGCTTTTTTGATGATGTTCACGTCGCATAATTACGTCACTTCATAACGTTCCCATGGCAACAGGGGAAAATGGCTGCTCTTGTGTGAAGTAAACGCAAAATTTTTCAACCTTCTGCTAAGATATATTACGGGACTTTTTTGCAACGAAAATGCGTGGATTATGACATCATGCAAGCCCCGCATATTTTGCGCTGAAATCGGCAATTTATGCGGCATATTTGAAAAAAAATTGTCTAGACTTTGGCTGATTATGTGTTGAATTATGCGAATGCATAATCACGTTTTTCTGGAGGGACTGTATTACAAGCAAGAAACTGTGTATTCATTGTTTTTTTTGCTCATGTTTGAAGTGGCCTGTTTCCCAGAGCAGCGGAGCGTCGTCTGTTGTCGGGCGGATCAAACGGCGTGCGTCTGTCACTGAACTTCCTAACAAAGCCGTCATGTAAATGCACCCAGTCAGCTGTGTCCTCCATCTCTGAGCCTCCTCTCCAATACATATATCATCCCATAATAACCCCCGTACCCTGACGTTGTTGCTGCTTTTTTAACTTTTTTTTACAAATGTTTTTGCAGCATTTTCTTAATTTTTTTCTCTGACATTTTTCACTTTTTTGTCGCTTATTTAAAAAAAAAATGGATGTTTTTGTCCTTTTTTTGGAACAATTTTTTGTGTTTTTTGCAACGTATGTTTGTTGCTATTTTGCAAAGTTTTGGCACTTGTGCGTCGTCTGTTGCGTGTATCTGTCACTGAACTTCCTAACAAAGCCATCATGTAAATGCACCCAGTCAGCTGTGTCCTCCATCTCTGAGCCTCCTCTCCAATACATATATCATCCCATAATAACCCCCGTACCTCCCCCAACCGCCCCTGGGTGACCACAGACCCCCACCCACCGCCCACCAGGCTCCTCCAGCACCCGAGGGATTTATTATCAAAGACATTCACCGAACATCTTATTCTAGTTTATCTATATCTATTGAAACAGTACATTTTATTTCCAAATTATATATATTTTAAATATTGCTTGTGTAGTATTCAATTATTATTTAATGTATATTGTTTCCTATTATTTAATGTATGTATGTATGTATGTGTGCTGTGTGTCTGATATTTTGCTGCTGCAACACCGTTATTTCCCATTTTTTGGGATCAATAAAATCTATCTATCGATCTATCTATCTATCTATCTATCTATCTATCTATCTATCTATCTTATTCGTGCTTCCCGTAGACAGCTGGACGCATTTCAACCCTCTGACAGACATTAAACTATATAACTATATATATATACACTGTATATATATATATATATATATATATATATATATATATATATATATATATATATATACCCCACTCGTTTGGACCAAGGGGGTAAGCTTCGCTTCAGAACTGGAACCTCCTATGGCGCCATTTTGTTGCTACCTGGCCATCACCTCCCGTTAGCATCCCATTGATTTTGGCGCCACTTTGACAGAGAATAACTTTACATCTGAAGCGTTTAAAGACTCTATTTGTTGGTTGTTTATTTCTAAAGAAACACGACAATGTATAAAAGGCTCCATTACCTTGTAGCTCAGGTTATGGCTCCGTAGCAGACGCTTTTATAACAATAGGCTAACGATTGGGTCATAACCACGAGACTTACTGTCACACAGTAGAGGAATTACCGTATAGTACAGGAGAAGCTCACAGGCAGTTTGGACTTCCATTAGCTGTTTAGGTTTAATTACTAATGTTAACTAGCATCTCATTCTCATTGAATGAGAAGGTGTGTCCAAACTTTTGTACTGTATACATCTATAATATATATTATATTATGAAGGTGCTGCATTGAAGTTTGAGAATGTGCTGCCTGATCTCTGCCACCAGATGGCGCGCCCACATTTAGCTCCGCCCACATTTAGCCCAACCCCCGATCTGCGTACTGCAATCAGCTGCCTGGTTTTCATTTTTGGGCGACAATCCAGATCAGTGCCGCCTGCTGCTATGGAGACGTATTAGGTCTCGTCTCTCCGGTGTGTTCTAAGGAACTTTTTGGCCCAACTCGGGGAGACCGATCAGCCCCACTGGCTTTACTGCCGACGGTCGGCCGTCTGGCCGGTGTGTAACGGCTATTATTTGTACCAAATCTTTGAGTTTTTGTCGCATTTTTTAAGTTTTTTTTGGTCAATTCTTTGATGTTTTTGTCACCTTTTTCAAGGTTTCTTTTGGACACTTTTGTCGAAGTTTTGTTACCTTTTTAAAGTTTTTTTTTGGCAATTCTTTCGATGAGTTGTGGGTTCAAATCAGACGTTACTTCCAGCTATCCAAATGATTAAAAGAAAAGTTTAAGATAATAAGAAAAAAACACCAATAACAGCGACAGACGCCCCCCCCCCCAAAAAAATAACCCTGATCTGCGTACAGCAATCAGTAGCCGGTTTTCATTTCTTGGGCGACAATCCAGATCAGCGCCGCCTGCTGCTATGGAGACGTATTGGGTCTCGCCTCTTCGATGTGTTCTGAGGAACTTGTTGGACCAACTCGGGGAGACCGATCAGCCCCACTGGCTCTACTGCCGGTCTGGTCGGTGTGTAACGGCCATTATTTGTACCAAATCAAACATTGTCATATTAAACAGGTATCTACGGATGGAAAATAAAAAACATGCACAAAAAACGAAGACAGGAATGTAAAAAACAACATGAATTAGTGTGTTGTTAAGGTACTTTGTGGGTCTTTTTCTCCTCTCAGACTCGGGTCTCGGTGGTTTTATTAATGGTGCCTGGTCTGTCTCTTCATCCTGCTGAGAGACTCCATCTCATCGCGGCTCCAATGAGTTATTATTACATCCTGAGAATATGCAAATTGGAGCGGCTCGACGGTGTGTGTTTTTGATGGAAGAATACAAATCACCGCAGACATGACACTTTTTTAATTTTCCTGATGAATGCAATGCTTCAGAAAGAGGAAGGATTGATGACGGGGCGTAATGAACTCTTTAGCACACACAGAGAGAATCGGAGGCTTTTCATTACACTGTCCCGCGTGAAGACGCTCGTCCACAAATCTGTCCCGGCCGGGTCGCAGAGCAGCGGCGTTTACGAGTCATCTGATCAGAGGCGAAGGGAAGAAAAGTAGTCATATCACCGTGTAGAAGTCCTCGCATTTACATTTACAGGCGGGATTTTTTCCATTTTTTTTAATCGCCTTTTTTCTGAGTTTTTATCGCCTTTTTTCTGCAGTTTTTTTCAGCGTTTTTGTTGCATTTTTTAAGTTTATTTTAATTATTTATTTTTATTCTTTGAGTTTTTGTCGCCTTTTTCAAGGTTTCTTTTGGACACCACTTTTGTCAAAGTTTTTGTCACCTTTTTAAAGTTTTTTTTGGTAATTCTTTCGATGTTTTTGTCGCCATTTTCGTTGTGAAATGGTCCCAGTTTGGTTAGGTTTAGGCACCAACACTACTGGGTTAATAAAAAGATGGAGTTTTGGGTTCAAATCAGACGTTACTTCCAGCAGTCCAAATGATTGACAGAAAAATGTACGCGGGTTTACAGCCCTATGGTCCCACAGCTCTATGTTCCCACAGCCCAATGGTCCCACAGCCCTATGTTCCCACAGCCCTATGGTCCCACAGCTCTATGTTCCCACAGCCCTGTGTTCCCACGGTCCAATGGTCCCACAGCCCTATGGTCCCACAGACCAATGTTCCCACAGCCCAATGGTCCCACAGCCCAATGGTCCCACAGACCAATGTTCCCACAGCCCAATGGTCCCACAGCCCAATGGTCCCACAGACCAATGTTCCCACAGCCCTATGTTCCCACAGCCCTATGTTCCCACAGCCCTATGTTCCCACAGCCCTATGTTCCCACAGCCCTATGGTCCCACAGCCCTATGTTCCCACAGCCCTATGGTCCCACAGCTCTATGTTCCCACAGCCCTGTGTTCCCACAGTCCAATGGTCCCACAGCCCTATGGTCCCACAGACCAATGTTCCCGCAGCCCAATGGTCCCACAGCCCAATGGTCCCACAGACCAATGTTCCCACAGCCCAATGGTCCCACAGCCCAATGGTCCCACAGACCAATGTTCCCACAGCCCTATGTTCCCACAGCCCTATGTTCCCACAGCCCTATGGTCCCACAGCCCTATGTTCCCACAGGGTTAGGGGTTAGGGTTTGTTACCAGATTTAGCTAAAAGCTACATTCTCTCTACATCTGTAGTCCATTGCTACTAGATAATAGGTTGGGTGTAATTGGATAACAAATTGGGAGAAAGGGGGATCAAATCGGATACAAATTTATGAAAAAGGGCCTAATTTTGAAAATAATCTTAGAAATGTGGGAAAATAGGCATGTTCCACCACCCCCCCCCAACCTACCTCCCTACTGGGACATTTGGCGCTCTTGTACTTCACAGTTTCCACTCTCCTATAAGGTCTTAGAGTGGACCCCATGAGGGATTTTAAGTAATGACAACACTGTCAGCACATCCAAATGATGCAAGCCTTCAGTGATTGTAGCGCACAGGAGAAAAACATGATGGACTCTTCAGAAGAGGTAATTATCTTGCAGTTTTGATGTCCTTTTTGCCTCCAAAAGCTGAACGCTGCTGTTCACTTTCTCATCTGTGATGTAAGAAAGCATCACCAGAGCTGAGCCGACACCATTTTGTTAACGAGGCCATACTGATGTTTTGAGAGTTTTGTGGAGCTGATAGGCTCTATTAGTTTTTTATCAACTCATTTGGCAATGGCTTGAAAGTAAAAGTGTAAAACTGTGGACAAAGAACAAGAAGGATATACAAATGAACTGTGCAATATCACACAAAGCTCCCCTCCAGAGCTATACGACATCTTGCACCAACACACATAAATACAGAACTAATAAGCCATGTTATGGGGCAAATTACAAAGCAAGACCAGAACTACATGTCAGTATAATAAGCATATTAAATACACAAAGAAAAAAGTCAACCATGTTAGCTAACTTAGACAAGGCATGGCTTTCTAAATACAATACATTTTCCAACAAATATTGATGCACCCATGTCTTTTTTGTGCTAATAAACAACGTAAATTACAGATGATGCCATGTAGAAACTGTGAAGGAGAAGATTGTTGTCAGAAGTAACGTGTGGCTGTCTCAGGCAAGATGTAGAAAGGTGAAGTAGTGTTGACGAACCGGTTAATTAACCCGACTCGTGTCACTGAACCGGGAGACTCGAGTGCCATACGTCAATGAACCGACTCACTCCTGTTTTTTTTCTTTTACTTCATTCGTGCCGTTGTGTGTAGCTGGTCTTCTTCTGCTACTGTGTGTGTAGTAATCTAGCTCAGCGCCTCCACTGGAGTGGTGGTGGTAGAATCAATCAGGAAATGAGCTTCCTAGACCGCGCACCAGGCTACCGAACGAGACCGAATGTAACCGTGCAACCGGCCGGCCCGCTCGAGTCTAATGTAATCAAGCGGTGTCTTGGTTCTCGGCAAGTTTGAGGTATTAACCAAGCCTTGTTTCTGGTGCATCTTAGAGGGTTGTGTTCACGGAAATTCACACATTATCGATGGGGAAGTACAGTACATCACATACAAATACACGTCATGTTATTTTGGTAGTTAAGTTAAATTTTGCTATGTGGTAGGTAGGCTAGGCTGTCACGAGGAGACCGCGCACCAGGCTACTGAACGAGACCGTAAGGACCGTAACCAAGGCTACTGCATGAGTCTATATTCAAATCAAACGGGTTTCTAGGTTCACGGCAAGTTTGAGTTATCAACCGATCCCAGAAGCCTTTATTTCTCGTGCATCTTAGAGGATTGTGTACATACAAATTCATAGACTACATTATCGATGGATATCACATACAAATGCACGTCATGTTATCTTAGTAGTTATGTTAAGTTAAATGTTTGTTACTTGATAGGTAGGCTGTCACCAGGAGACCAAGCACCAGGATACTGAAAGAGACCGTAACCGTGCCTAATGCATGAGTCTATGTAATCACGGGTGTCTAGGTTCTCGGCAAGTTTGAGTTACCGATAGCAGCCTTTATGTCTCGTGCATTTTAGAATTGTGTTCATGGAAATTCATAGTCTACATTACCAAGGGCAAAGTATTATATCACATACAAATATACGTAATGTTTAGGTAGTTACGTAGTTATGCTACATGTTAAATAAGCCAGTAGAAGTTTATGCAATTAAAGTACTTGTGCATTTTGTTTAACAGTTCACAGAACCACCGGAGGTTACAAACACAGACAGTTAAAGAAATGGACCACCAGACCCCGTGTCTCTGGACCAGAGACCAGTGAAGGATGTCAGAAGTCTCTTTCCCGGTGCTGGCTGAGCGTTACTGAGCAGCCTCCAACTGAGCTTGAAGACGTAGATGTGACGTGAGCAACCTGTCTGAAAGTGTGAAGTCTTCTGGTAGCTGTGCCGAGAGAAATCTCAATCATTCCCAATCTTACAGAGACGGAGAGCGTAGGTATATGTAAGGAGATAACATAGACACAGGCTAATTACTGATCACTAACATGCTAGTTAACATTAGGAATTACTGAACACTAACATGCTAGTTAACATTAGTCATTAAACCTAAACAGATAATGGAAGTCCAAACTGCCTGTGAGCTTCTCCTGTACTATACGGTAATTCCTCTACTGTGTGACAGTAAGTCTCGTGGTTATGACCCAATCGTTAGCCTATTGTTATAAAAGCGTCTGCTACGGAGCCATAACGTGAGCTACAAGGTAATGGAGCCTTTTATACGTTGTCGTGTTTCTTTAGAAATAAACAACGGACAAATAGAGTCTTTAAACGCTTCAGATGTAAAGTTATTCGCTGTCAAAGTGACGTCAAAATGAATGGCAGTCAAAGATTGAGATTTCTCTCGGCACAGCTACCAGAAGACTTCACACTTTCAGACAGGTTGGTCACGTCACATCTAGGCTGCTCAGTAACGCTCAGCCAGCACCGGGAAAGAGACTTCTGATATCCTTCACTGGTCTCTGGTCCTGAGACACGGGGTCTGGTGGTCCATTTCTTTAGCTGTCTATGGAGACAGCTACATGTTACTTCTGACAACAATCTTCTCCTTCACAGTTTCTACATGGCGTCATCTGTAAGTTATGTTGTTTATTAGCACAAAAGAGACATGAGTGCATCATTATTTGTTGGAAAATGTTTGGTGTTTAGAAAGCCATGCCTTGTCTAAGTTAGCTAACATGGTTGACTTTATTCTTTGTTATTTAAAGGTGCTCTAAGTGATGTGACGCGTTTTTTAGGCTATGACATTTTTTGTCACATACAGCAAACATCTCCTCACTATCTGCTAGCTGCCTGTCCCCTGAACACACTGTAAAAAACATCTCCTCACTAAGACCGGAAGAACACTGCGTGTGTGTGTGTGTGTGTG
Source organism: Perca fluviatilis (assembly GCF_010015445.1). Lineage (NCBI taxonomy): Eukaryota > Metazoa > Chordata > Actinopteri > Perciformes > Percidae > Perca > Perca fluviatilis. The sequence continues at coordinate 45,024,042 of NC_053114.1, read as the reverse complement.
TGTGTGTGTGTGTCTGCGTGTGTGTGTCTGTGTGTGCGTGTGTGTGTGTGTCTGCGTGTGTGTGTCTGTCTGTGTGTGTGTGTGTGTGTCTGTATATCTGTCTCTATCTGTGTGTGTGTGTGTGTGTGTGTGCACACGTGCGTGTGTGTGTGCGCATGCATGTGTGTGTGTGTGTGTGATTTTAACAGAGTAATGGCCTCCATTCATTATGAGGCCAGTTGATTTTCATTTACTCTCTCGGCTCCGACAATTAAAGGGAGCAGCTGAGGAGGTGATGGAGGGACCGGGACGCCCAGAGGTCGCCCACCACTTTAAGTGATAAATTGAATACTATTATCAAGACCCCCCCACACACACACACACACACACACAACACTTCTTACACACACACACACACACACACACAAACACACACACACACACACACACACACACACACACACACTTCTTACACACACACACACACACACACTTCTTACACACACACACACACACACACACACACTCTTCAGCTCTCTGTCCCATCAAACGAAGGACCAGTCAACACTTAACAACCTACTAGAGCTAATTTAAAATGTCTTGTGTTCAACCCAGGAGCGTCAGACATGTTGATATCAGGATGTCCATTAAACTCAACAAAGTCCAAATTTTCGTCATCCGTTGAAACTTTCAATCATCTTTTTACGTTAAAGAATGCCAGATTGTTATGGCCCCAAAGAGGGGTGGTTTTGAGCTCTGTTAAGTAGATTTTTCCCGACGATTTCCCATCAAAGTCTAACGACATTAAGGAACGGTTTCTCGCGATTTATCATGCTCAATGTCTGAAAAAGCGACTTTAACGTAGATGAATTGACAAAAACATTAAAAAACAAGCCCAAAACATAGAAAAAAAACACCAAAAACATTAGAGAAACGTTGGAAAAAAGCTACTCGGACATCAAAAAAAGCACCAAAACAGTGAACAAAGCCGTCCTGCTGTCCCCTGTCTTTCATCTTCGGTAGTTTAATGTTGCACGTCTTCTTGTGTTGTCGTCTCCGTCTTCTTGTCCTCCAGTGTCCCTGTTTCGTTGTCACTTTTTGTCTTCTTGCCTCATCATGTTGTTCCCCCCTTTCATTGTCTTCTCATGTTGTCCTCGGGGCCATCTTTGTGTCCTTCCCTCCTCTCGTCTTTTGTTGTTGTTTGTTGGTGGTCACTGCACACTGTCCTCTTCACCTGTCTGTCTGTCTGTCCTTCTGTCCTTCTGTCCTTCTGTCTTTGTGTCTTTGTGTCTTTGTGTCTTTCTGTCTTTCTGTCTTTCTGTCTTTCTGTCCTTCTGTCTTTGTGTATTTGCATCTTTGCGTATTTGTGTCCCTCTATCCCTCTGTCTTTGTGTCTTTGTGTCTGTCTGTCTTTGTGTCTTTCTCTGTGTCTGTGTCTTTGTGTCCTTCTGTCTTTGTGTCTTTGTGTCCTTCTGTCCTTCTGTCCTTCTGTCTTTCTGTCTTTCTGTCTTTGTGTCCTTCTGTCTTTGTGTCTTTCTTTCTGTCTGTCTTTGTGTCTTTGTTTCTTTCTGTCCTTCTGTCCTTCTGTCCTTCTGTCCTTCTGTAAATCTGTCTTTCTGTCTTTGTGTCTTTGTGTATTTGTGTCCCTCTATCCCTCAGTCTTTCTGTCTTTGTGTCCATCTGTCCTTCTGTCCTTCTGTCCTTCTGTCTTTGTGTCTTTGTGTCTTTGTGTCCTTCTGTCTTTGTGTCTTTGTGTCCTTCTGTCCTTCTGTCCTTCTGTCTTTGTGTCTTTCTGTCTTTGTGTCCTTCTGTCTTTGTGTCTTTGTGTCCTTCTGTCTTTGTGTCCTTCTGTCTTTGTGTCTTTGTGTCTTTCTATCTTTGTGTCTTCCTATAATTCAGTCTTTCCGTCCTTCAATCTTTGTGTCTTTGTGTCCTTTTGTCTTTGTGTCCTTCTGTCTTTGTGTCTTTGTGTCTTTCTGTCTTTCTGTTTCTGTCTTTGTGTCCTTCTGTCTTTCTGTCTTTCTGTCTTTCTGTCTTTGTGTCCTTCTGTCTTTGTGTCTTTCTTTCTGTCTGTCTTTGTGTCTTTGTTTTGTGTCTTTCTATCCTTTGTCTTTGTTGTGTATTCTTTTGTGTCTTTGTGTCTTTGTGTCTTTGTGTCTTTATGTCTTTGTGTCTTTGTGTCTTTATGTCTTTGTGTCTTTGTGTCTTTGTGTGTTTATGTCTTTGTGTGTTTCTATAATTCAGTCTTTCCATCCTTCAGTCTTTGTGTGTTTGTGTGTTTATGTCTTTCTATCTTTGTGTCTTTGTGTCTTTCTATAATTCAGTCTTTCCATCCTTCAGTCTTTGTGTCTTTGTGTCTTTGTGTCTTTGTGTCTTTGTGTCTTTCCATCCTTCAGTCTTTGTGTGTTTGTGTGTTTGTGTGTTTGTGTGTTTGTGTCTTTGTGTCTTTCTATAATTCAGTCTTTCCATCCTTCAGTCTTTGTGTGTTTGTGTGTTTGTGTGTTTGTGTCTTTCTATAATTCTGCGTGTGTGACAGAAACCTACATTGTGATCCGAGCCCGTCCGGCGGCGCCTTTCGTCCACAACAAAACACATATTAGCATTAGAGAGCAAACTAACATATTAGTGCTCAGTTCATGGGATGGGACGGGCGGCCTCGGAACAATCAGTCATCCGGCGGGTGGGACAAACACAATTACAGCGAAGCAATAACAGAGTGCAGAGGCAAAGGAAGGAGAGAGGAGGAGAAGAAAAAACTCCTGACCTCTGCATCTCGGCTCCATTTAAATGTTTGATGTCTCATTGAATTAGTATCACAGTGTGAAAGACAAAGCTAATGGAAATGAGCCGGAGACAGGCGATACTGCTGATTGGGCCGGATATAATTAGAATAATATCACGTCCGGTGTTAATAACAAGGAATGGAAATAAATAACGGAGAGATCAGTTAATAGCCGCTGCGTTTTAAATATGCCGAGGCCAGCGCTTCTTTCTGTTTACTCATGGGCCGCTGATCGTCTGAATATTGATGTGGCGGAGCAATCGGCGGTGAAGGATCCTCCGCTCTCAGCTTCACGGGCTGAGGAGTATGGGGGAGGTGGGGGTTTCATCTTGATTATTCATCTTGATAAATACATAAGGACGGACAAAATTATGGCTGTTCTTCAGGCGGCGCTGGTTTATGCTGGGTGTGAATTAGCTCTGCTGATAGATGGGAGAAGTCAGTCTTAAAGGCAGAGGCGCTCGCACTTTACACGGACTCTTTGGTGGGTTTTCTCTATTAAAGTGACTACGAAGAGACACGAAGAGACACAAAATTACTACGGAGAGACACGAAGAGACACAAAGAGACACAAAGACACACACAATTACTACAGAGACACAAAATGACTACAGAGACACAAAATGACTATGAAAGGAAACTTAAAATGACTACGAAGAGACACAAAGAGACACAAAATGACTAAGAAGAGACACAAAATGACTATGAAAGGAAACTTAAAATGACTACAGAGAGACACAAAAAGAGACACAAAATTACTGCAAAGAGACACAAAGAGACACAAAATGACTACGGAGAGACACAAAGAGACACAAAGAGACACAAAGACACACAAAATGACTACGGAGAGACACAAAGAGACACAAAATGACTACAAAGAGACACAAAGAGACACAAAATGACTACAAAGAGACACAAAGAGACACAAACTGACTATGGAGAGACACAGAGACACACAATGACTACAGAGACACAAAATGACTAAGAAGAGACACAAAATGACTATGAAAGGAAACTTAAAATGACTACAGAGAGACACAAAGAGACACAAAATGACTACAGAGAGACACAAAGAGACACATAATGACTACGAAGACACACAAAGAGACAAAATTACTACGAAGAGACACAAAGAGACACAAAATGACTACGGAGAGACACGAAGAGACATGAAGAGACACAAAGAGACACAAAGACACACAAAATGACTACGGAGAGACACAAAGAGACACAAAATGACTACAAAGAGACACAAAGAGACACAAAGAGACACACAATGACTACGGAGAGACACAAAGAGACACAAAAAGACTACAGAGAGACACAAAATGATAAATGCATAAGGACAAACAGTGTGATGGCTTTTTTCCTGGGTGTGAATTAGCTCTGCTGATAGATGGGAGAAGTGAGTCTGAGAGGCAGAGGCGCTCGCACTTTACCCGGACTGTTTGTCAGATTTCCTGCGTCCACAAATATTAATTTAGCTCCTGACAGGAATGAAGATGTTTTGGTCCAAACGTCCTGAGCAGTTTTAATCGTTTCTATCTCGCCAGGAAAATACGATTTGTCATTTTTAGGAAATGATCAGGAAACTGCAACGCCTGAAAAGAAAGTGAATCATGTTGACTCTCGCGCCGCATTTCAGATTTGTTCAATTAGCCGAAGCTCCTCTTAATGAACAGTCTATTATCCAGTTTCTGATTGGGTTAGTATGTTTGTGATTTCCTCTCAAAATTAGGAAAGGAGTGAGGTTGCTGTTTGTGTACGAAGGACTTAATGTCACCAATCAAAGCTCCACCTTTAAGCACCTTTACAGCCTTGGTTTTTCACACTGTCAGTGTTACAAGAAAGACAAAGATGCTCTCTAACCCTTCACAAAAACTGCCTATATCCTCCTTTTCTCTCCTTTCATTTCCTGTGTTTCTCTCTTGTGCACTACGAGCAAAACAAATCTGCTAATTATTTCCTGTAAAGCACAGGTATCAAACTCAAGGCCCGCGGGCCAAATCTGGCCCCTTGCAGATTTTGATCTGGCCCTCATATCAATTTAGGTTCACAATAAATGTTGGCACACTTAGCTTTTGTAACTTTTCAGAAGTTTTTTTTCATTTTGCGGATGCATTTTTGCCACTTTTTCAGAGGTATTTTTGTGCTTTTTTCGATGTTTTTTCCGATGTTTTAGCCAGTTTTTCAGAGGTTTTTTTTGCCACTTTTCCCGACGTTTTTTTGCTGCTTTTTCCTGCGCTTTTTTCAATGTTTGTGCCACTTTTTCAGATGTTTTTTTCCCAATGTTTTTGATGCTTTTGCGATGATGGCTAAGGAACTTTTTTTAGGACTTTATGTCGACCAAAAGACTTTATAAGACATACGATAATACAATCAAAGTTATTGACTTTTTTCTTAAATAAAACCATGTCAATAAACTCTCCATCTGGCCCTTGATGTGATTCTCATTTTCCAGTGTGGCCCTCACTGAAGTTAAGTTTGACACCCCTGCTGTAAAGGCTCTGACACACCAACCCGACAGCAGAAAACCCCGAGTTGGTCCAAAAAGTTCCTCAGAACACACCGAAGTGACGCCGACTTGAACGTACGTTCTGCGCGTGCACGAGACGTAATACGTCTCCATAACAGCAGGCGGCGCTAATCTGTATTGTCGCCCAAAAAATAAAAGTTGATTGGACGCATTACGTGGGTCTGGCTGCTCCCGGATTTTACAACCGGGCACAATGGCGTCTTCGTTCGGGAATCCGATCTCATATTGGACTAAAATAGTTCACCGAAACGTGTTTCTGAAAACATTTGAAGAGAGAAATAGGCCGTGCAGTTGTTCTCGCGATAACACGCGAGAAAATGACTACAGAAACACAAAATGACTACTAAATTTTTTACATTTCCCCATTGTTTTGGTCACTTTTTTCTGACATTTTAATCGCTTTTATTCGTTTTTTCCGATTTTTTTTTAAGATTTTCTTTGTCACTTTTTCAATGTTTTCGGTGCTTATTTTTTATGCTTATTTCTTGCGGTTTTGACCGTTTTTTTAATCATACTTTTTGAACGTTTGGTCGTGTTTTCTTTTGAAAAGAAATTACATTTTCAGCGCTTTATCGAAGTCCCATATTTTCTGATATAAAAAAAAATTTGAAAACAGGTCAAATTTGACCCGAGGACAACATGAGAGTTAAATCAAAAAAAGTAAGAAATTACAAATTCATGTCAAACTTTGCATTTTTGCACATGATTCCCCAAAGCAGTCTTCGTTTGTTTTCAGTCTAATAAAGGCCCCTTATGTACAATGTGTTTACATGCATCCTCAGATGTTATTTTGATGGCCTGCATGTCTTCTTTTTCTCTGCTGCACATAGTGCACACACAGACAAAATAAGGTGTGTGTTGAGTGTGAGTGTGTGTTAATAGGAGAAGCATAGAGTCGAAAAAACCAGCGAGAGGAACCTCATTAATGTCACATCCTGCAGCGGTTCCCCGCCAACGACAACACGACCTGCCGACTTCACCTGGAGAAGAAAATAACAGGCAGGTGATTGGCACACAGAGGCAAAAAAAAGGAAAGAGGAAACACAGAGAGGGGATGTGAACATCCATTGCACTTCAAATATTATCTCACAGCGCCAGGACTGATAGAGTGACGCTCCCATCATCCATCCATCCACCTGGGCCCCCTCCGAAAAGCTTTTAGTAGCTTACTTGAGGTTCCCCATTTCACGCGGCTTATATGTGATCATCGTACCTTGTGGGATTGTGTTTGATGATACATTGATGACGTGTGAAATAAACGTAAACGAAACGTAAACATACATTACAACACTAAAAAAGACCAATCTGAAACAGATACAGTGTGTAATCAATCAATCAATCAATCAATCAATCAATCAAAATGTATTTGTATAGCGCTTTACCAGCAGGTATCCAAAGTGCTTCACATCAGGAACTAAGAATAGAACAACATATCTTGCAATAAAAAGAATGAAACGTAGAAAACAGTAAAATCATAAAAGGTTACATAGAAACAGGAAGAGGAAATTGTCACACCACTACTGCGTATTAAAAGCCATTTTAATAGCCAACAGGTAGGTTTTGAGTTTAGACCTGAAAAGAGCAACATCTGTAATTGTGCGAATATCAGGGGGTAACTTGTTCCAGAGTCTCGGGGCAGCAACCGCAAAAGCCTGATCACCCCATCGTTTACACCTTGACCTCTGGACTTCTAAAACCAGCTGGTTAGAAGACCGCAAAGACCAGCTGTGCTCATGCAGGGTTAAAATCTTGGATAAATACTCCGGGGCCAGACCATTAAGGGCCTTAAAAACAATAATTTTATTTATAATAATATGACTATACAGGTAAATGGACTGAACATTGTTATTTCTGTTTTTGATGTAAAGCATGTTCTAGCCAATTAATAAATCTGCCAATGGAGGTTGGTGGAAATGTGCTGTTGCATACTGCACCTGAAACAAATACGCTTCTTACCTGTGAGGTTATTAACATTCTTTGGAATATTTGTGTTCTAATATAAACCGGAATTCATGTAAAAAAAGAAAGAAAAAAAGAGACTCCATTACTCTAAATCTACCTCCTGCTTCACTGATCTAATACACATTTGAATCAATCAACAGTGTGCATTCTGATCACAGCGTAATGGATTATGAAGAGCGAAAGGCTGGCGTGCAGAGAGGCAGAAACGGCGTCCAGAACGCCACTGCTGCTGCCGTAGATAATGACTCCTCTGAGATTCTGCTCTGTGGGGATTAATCCAGACCTCGCCGCCTGGGCGATGAGATCCTGTTAATAATATTCCTGTACGCTGTGGAAGCGGCGATCTTGAATTGTTCCGCTCGGCGTTTGCCGTCGCCTGAATTAACCCCTCCCATTCGAGAGCGCCGTTAGAGACGAGCCCGATGGGATTAAAGCAACGCTCGCCACACGCAACGCGCACTCCACCTCCGACTGCTTGTGAACAGATCTCCTGTCTTCATCTGGTGTTATCTTTTGTTAGATGACAGAGACGTGAACTGTGTTCTGCAAAGATTAATCTAGTAATTGATTAGAGCAAGTCGGCACTGCAGGGTTCGGTCCCCCGGTCCAGGCAGGGCCTTTTTTTCGTGTTGAGTTTGCATGTTCTCCCTGTGTCTTGCATGGGGTTCCTCCCACCATAAAGTAGTGCATCCTAGATAACTATGACTTAGGGTTGCAAAAATTCTGAGAAAATTTCCATGATAATTAACGGGAATTAACGGGAATAAACTGAATATTTTGTCATCATCTTGCAGCATAATCTTGGTTAAAACAACCTGATTTAATGCAACTTCAGTTGAATGTCCTCACTATATTCATCAATGGCATGCACGCAGTAATCAGTATAGGCTACTACATACTGGACAACATTTAATTCTTAAAATACAGGAGTTTTTTGTTTTTTTTTTTGGGGGGGGGGTAATACATAACCCATTGCTATTAACCTTTGTGTGTTAATTGTATATCCCACTTATTCTTGATAGGCTCGAAACAATATAGCGCTAGCATGCATATAACCATAACCACAGTAAATCAAAGACAGCATGCTAGCTACCTTCATATGCTAAGCTAAAGGTCAATGGTTTGGGCTACTACTGCAGAGCTATTGAGGCCACACCCACTGCACATATCATTTCTAAAATCCAACATTCAGCAGCAGATTGAAGACAGATTGAAGCTGATTAAAGACAGTACTGCATTTGAGCCCAAGGACTACATCCCATCCAAATTCCCATAATTTCCATTAATTCCCATGAAGGTTTGCAAATTGGAACGTCTCCAAAATTCCCCAGCTAAACTTTCCATGGAAAGCAATATTAAAAATATCCAGTTTATTCCCATTAATTCCTGTTTATTCCAGTTTATTCCCATTAATTCCAGTTTATTCCCATTAATTCCCTTTAATTCCCTTTAATTCCCTTTAATTCCCATGAAAGTTTCCAAATTGGAATGTTTCCAAAATTCCTGAGCTAAACTTTCCATGGAAATTATTTTCCATGGAAATTTACCGGAAAATGTTGGCCCCTTTGCAGCCCTACTAGGACTACAGTTGAAAATTAGCCGTCTGGCTAAAGCGTGAGTTATGCGTCTGCGTAAAACATACTTTTTAAGGAGACTCAGACCCTGTTTACACGTACGTGGTTATTTTTACAAACAGAGACATTTTCCTTCGTTCTGAAAATTCGCCTCTGAAACCGAGTCTTTCTAAAAACTTTTTTGAAAGATTTTTGAACTCTCCATTTGCACGTTTGCACGTAAACTGAGACAAACGAAGGTTTAGGCAGCCGAGAGAGAGAAAGAGGAAGCGATTGGTTGCTGTTGTTGCTGTTTTCGTGATTCTGATTGGCTAACGTGGGTTTGAGCTTCTCGTTACACCGCCACCTACAGGTCTGGCGTGCTCTTGACTGCATTGACGCCATAAATATACACTGGTACGTGTAAACTAACACATTTCTGAAAACTGACAGCTGTGCACGATGTTATTTTTGAAAATGGAGAGGTTGAAATGTCCGTTTATGAAAATAGCCGCCCACGTGGAGACGTAGCATCAGGTCATTCGGAGCGAGCAGCGAAATCCTGTGTCTTTTCTTTGTGTCAACAATTCAAAGCATCCAGTATCCAGTAAGGAGGCACAGTTTGGTTTTGGGGGGGCCTCTCAGCTCATCTGAAGACCAGGATTCGACGGCTCCTGGGAATCTGTTACAAATTGGTGGGCCACTCAGTGGAGAATACGTTCACTGAAAGCCACATACTGCACACCGTCAGACTGGCTGACTAAATCTCCCAGGACTCTTCATGTGTTGCATGGGGGGTACCAACTCCTGCCCTCCAGGGGGCGCTATAGGGTCCCAGACTGCAGAAAGAACCAATATAAACACTCATTTGTTCCTCTGTCAATATCTCTGCTGAATCAACACAGGACGGCAAAGAAGTGATAGTCCCCCCCACACTTTCATCTATATATTTATGGCTATTTAAGACCACTCTTGCAGGGCAGGGCCCCCCTCATATTAATGAATTATCTGTTTATGGTTTTACTGATGCCTATATGGTTTTAGCTTTTTGTCTTTAGGTTGTTGTGTTATAATTGTTGGAGCATGTATTGCAGGACAAATTTCCATGTTCACAGACATTAAAGTGCTGTCTGTCTGTCTGTCTGGCTATCTGTCTATCTATCTATCTATCTGTATGTATGTCTGTCTATTTCCTGGTTCTCCTTCTCCATAAACGACATGAGATCAAGGAGAGGGTTAACTTCTCCTGCTCCAGATTTCCAACCGTGGTCACACACACACACACACTCCCCACACACACACACACACACACTCCCCAACGCGCGCGCACACAAACACACACACACACACTTCCCACGTGCACACACAAACGCACATACACACACTCCCCACGTGCACACACACACACACACACACACCCCACGCGCCACACACACACATACACACACACACACCCCACTCACACACACACACACACACACTCCCCACGCACACACACACACGCACACACACACACACACACTCCCCACGCACACACACGCGCACACACACACACACACACACATATGCCGGTTTGTTATTATCTAAATCTCTTCTCGTTAAAGAAGAGGGAGAAACGTTCGTCTCAAACCGTCTCCAGAGCGTCTTTGAACAATCAGATATCTGATCCGCACAAGACGCATAACGTGACTGGGAGCGTGCATGTTCCCACATTTCTAAGAATTTTTTTCACTGAAAATTAGGCCCTATGTTCCCACATTTCCTTTTTCATGAATTTATATCAGATTTCATCCCCCTTTCTCCCAATTTGGTAGCCAGTTACACCCAACCTATTATCCAGCAGCAATGAACTACAGATGGAATGTAACCCTAACCCTAACATAGGGCCTAATTATAAGAAAAATCGTAGAAATGTGGGAACACAGGGCTGACCCCACGTGCCTCAGTGACTTGATTTTTTTGGCTGCAGTCGGACGCTACCAATTAAATCGCAGCCCGTGTGTGAATAAAATCAACTCACAGTGTGGTGAGACAGTCGGCCTTTCTGCCTCATAAATCCAGAAATTAATTAACCTCATAAACTCTGCTGCTACATTAGAACTCGTCTCTTTCCTTCGATTAAAAATCCAACTTAAAAAAAATAACAAAACTCGGATGTTTTTCAGCTGCCATCTGCATGCGCGCTATATAAAGAAAGTGACGAAAAAGAAACAGAAGAGAAGAGGCAGTGGTTTCCTTTCCAAGAACTACAAGGGAATACGAGATTAAAGAGATACAACTTTCCTCTTTTATGTCTTAAGCACTTCGCTAATTAGCCGAGCAGTGGAGAGAGAGAGAGAGAGAGAGAGAGAGAGAGAGAGAGAGAGAGAGAGAGAATACATTTTGGTAAATGGAGGACTGAGAACAGCAGAGTGAATGAGCGGCCCCCGGGGAGTCCCGGGTCGCTTCATTACATGTCGATGGGAATGATGCAAGCAGCTGCTCCGACTGCACGTTAAATATCACTTCTTTCTGTTTCATATCTTCAGCGTGCCTCGGAACCCGTTTCTGAAATGGTTGTTGAATGAAAAACATAAATCCCACAGTTTGAAATTCAACTGGTTTAAAAAAAACATTACGTTTCGGTGCAAACAGATAACCTGGCGAGCTAGATGGTTGGTTAACCGTCACTGGACAGTGTTTGGGAAAGGTGTGTGTGTGTGTGTGTGTGTGTGTGTGTGTGTGTGTGTGTGTTTGGTAGTACCGGGATGTAATGTTACTCTGTGTGTGTGTGTGTGTGTTTGTGTGTATATGTGTGTCTATATGTGTGTGTGTGTGTGTGTGTGTGTGTGTGTGTGTGTGTGTATGTGTGTGTGTGTGTGTGTGTGCGGTAAAAACATTGAAAAACAAAACGGCAAAAAATGTGAACAATTTCAGAATAAAAAACTTCTGAAAAACGTAAAGAAAAAAAACAACAACACATTTTTAGTAACATTTCCACTGCAGGACTTTGACTTCGGTGTTAGTGCTTTTACTGCAGTAATGCAGGATCTGAATACGTCATCCAGCGCTGATGATGGAGGGATCAGTCTTTCCTTTCAGTGTACCTCTGCTTTCCATACAGATGCAGTGTGAGCGCCGCGGTCGCGTCTTCAAGAGGCCGCGGCGCTCACACTGCATCTTTGCACACTTTGCGCTCGGCGCTATTCGCTCGGCGCTCGGCTCCGACAGCCGCAGCCGCCGCCGCAGCAGCAGCAGTAGCGCATGTTTAATTCATCGACCCCCCCCTCCCCCCGTACACGTCCCTCAAGTTCATTCCGCCGCGGGCAGTGTTTATTTCTGCTTTGTACTTTTGTTTAAAGCCAGTTGTTGACAACTCTTGAACATGTCAAACTATCACCGCTAATAATTGCTTAAGGAGCTGGAACTTTCTGCAAATGTTGGTTCCAGCACAAAACACTCCTCCTCCGCCCTGCGCCTCCTTTTCTCTCTATCGCTCTCTTCTTTTATTTCGCTCCTAAAAAAAGTCTCTCAGATGAATTTTTGATATATCCCCCACCCACCCCTGTCTCTCTCTTCAACGCCCGACTCTCAGCTAAAAAAGATTCCCTCTGTAATTCAAAGCGATGGCTGCGAGAGAAAGAATAAAAAAGAATAATGTAGCGCTGCGTCTTTTTTTCTGTCATGTTCGCTGTGGAGAAAGACTGTCAAGGGCTGCTTCTTTTTTTGATTACTTCAGTTTTCTATTCTCCGTGTCTGGCTTTTTGTTCATGACCCAGGAATCCTTAAGAGGTTCCTTCTTGTCTTCTGTTATTCTGAGTTGGGGAATAATAATGTTGTGCTGAGGAAGATGAATCGGTACAAGCGCCGGCCCCCCCAGCGTACACCTTCTCTCTTTGGGTCAATGCCATTTCTCTTCAGATCGCGACGCCGCCACTCAACTGGAGCTGCCAGTTGATTAATCCCAATTAGACAGGCTGTCACTTTCCTGCAGGAAAGGAGGAAGGAGGGAGGGGGGGATGCTTTCAGAGCCACACGAAGAACAGGAAAGAGGATCTTTCCACACGTCTGTCTGCCTGTGATGAATAATGAGTCCCTCTCGAGAAATTTCGAATCCCACTATGGCCACGCCAACCAATGGAGCTGCGCTATACGAAGCAGCTCCATTGGTTGGGGTTAGGCATTTGACCTCGAGTGGTTAAGGTCAGGATAGCCGATTGATCAGGAGACAGGACCTGAACAAATGGGGTTAAGTTACCTTGCATAAGCATGGATGCCTAGCCAGTAAATGCTGTTAAAGGGCGGGTCTTGGCGTGGCCATATAGTGGGATTCTTAATATCATGTCATAAGCCCTCTTTACACGGGACTAGTATTACCTGCTGACAGAGGTCGGCTGTGATTTTAATCCCGTGAGAATCGGCCACGTCTCTAATTTGTCAAGTAAAAATGTGGTTACACTTTACTTATTTAATCTACATAAGAGTGACATGACACTGTCATGAACGTCTCATAAACATTATCAACAAGTCATAAACGTTTATGACATAACGCTTCTTTTAGTAAGTGATAGTGATGTACATGTTGGTCACCCTTGAGCAGACACGTTTGTATGCTCACGGCTGTCTCATTGTCACGAGAGTTTGTTCACTGTTTGAATAAAGCTGCATTTGATTTGTACTCTTCGGACTGGTCGTCATCTTTGAGGTCTCCCAACATCATTTCTGAGTCATCACCCGATATGAGTAAGTGTTTTGTTTTTTTGTTATGACAAGTTAGGGTTAGAGTTCAAACGTCTTACAATTAGGGTTGCACCGGATTCTGCTTCAGATTCGGCTGAATATTGGACTTTTTGACGGGGTTCTGGTTTCTGCCGAACCTTAGAATTTTTTCCCAGGGAACCGAACCCTACGCTTGCACTCGGCGCGCTACGCTGGTCGTCGTAGTGACGGCGCCGTTGATTACGTGAAGGTGTTTACGTAGGTGGAGCGTTCAATGCAGCAGGCTGTGAGGAAGTGGACATGGATCTGGAACTGGTTTGGCAGAACTTTCAGTCTAAAGAAGGCCATTCAAGTCCAGCTACATGTTCAATCTGTTCAATGCTGATTGGTCTGGTGGTGGCGAGGACCCTAAACTATACACAACATGGCCACTGTTACAACATCTGGTCTGAAACAGCCAAAAGAATATGAGTTGTGCACGAAGGAATCTCCAGACAAGGATGAAGGATTTGGCAGAATCTTAACCAGTGGATTCAGTATTTGGCCGAACCCCAAAAATCTGGATTGCTGTGCATCCCTACTTTGAATACAATGGAAATGCTTGAATATTTAAAACTTATTATTACATACTTAAAACCCAACACACCAAAGTACACATACATAGCAGACCAGATGGGAGGTTCCAGGCTGCAGCCGTACATTCTTGTATATTTTTGTCAAACTAGTTTGATACGCCAGCGTTGACCCATTATTTTTTTTTACTTTTTTCCAGCGGCACAAATCGGCCCAAGAGTTCATCGCCCCGAAACAGGCACAAATCGGACAGCTGCTGTCCTCACATTTCTTACACAACACATGCCATTTTTGCACAGCTTAATTTACATGAATTGTTATTAACTGTGATGCTAACTTATTTGCAAAAGGGACATCTACTCTAACAAATACATTATTAAACTACATTTTTATTAGAAATAATATGTTTTAGCCAGTTCACGAGACCCAAAAAAATAGTGGCTTTCGCCAGAACTTCCAGATTGCCAGACCACCTATGCCTGTGTGCCTCATTTGCAAAGGAACGATCAAGAATAATGAACTCAAACATGACGAAGACGTCATTCACGTGCATATTAAGTAGCCACATGCATTTGTTGTCATCTTATAATAGGAGACATCATGGATTCCCAGCGGAGAGGACTGTTCGGAATAAAAGCGTAAAAAAAGTGACTTTTTCTGTTTTTAAATGTCAGAAAAAAGAATTTAAAAAATCTCGAAAAAAGACGATAAAAATTACGGAAGGAAAAATTACAAAACATTTTTAACGACAAACGTTTTGAAAGACGCCAGAGCAGGGGGAATGAGAGGGGGAAACACCAGAGCAGGGGGAATGAGAGGAGGGGGAAACACCAGAGCAGGGAAGAGAGGAGGGGGAAACACCAGAGCAGGGGGAATGAGAGGAGGGGGAAACACCAGAGCAGGGGGAATGAGAGGAGGGGGAAACACCAGAGCAGGGGGAATGAGAGGAGGGGGAAACACCAGAGCAAGGGGAATGAGAGGAGGGGGAAACACCAGAGCAGGGGGAATGAGAGGGGGAAACTTAGCACAAGATATTCCTTTTTAAACCAAAACGTAGCGGTGTAAATGTAGCCGTAGACCAGTTTGAACATTTCATCACTGCTGTTATGTTGCACTCATTGTAAACGTTAGCTGTAGGTTGAGTTTGTAAAGCTATGACCTAATCATGATGCTTAGTCCTGGTTTATGTAACGTTAACGTTAGGGTTAACAACACAAGACTTTCACCCAGGAGACCGGGTGTCCCACGTGTCACGTTTCCTAAACACAACCCTAGCCTTGCGATAGCACGCCACGATGCTTTAGAAAGTGGCGTGTATGTTTACGCTGTGACGTTGCAGACTGCCGTCTGCTGTATGCAGCATAGACATACACGAGGATAGCTCAAAATGCGTACAGATAACACGCCACTTGGCTTAAGAAAGTGGGCGTGTATGTTTACGCAAAGTCATGATGTCACGTTGAACGTTAGCTACCTATTTAGCCGTTAGCTTCTTCGCTACTGCAGAGCTAAGTTTTAAAGGCAATTGGCAAGAGAGACAGCACCGTAACAAATATGATAGTAGTAAACACTGCAGCAAGCATAGCATAATTTTGCTAGCCATAGCTTGGTTTCTCGTGAGCATGTGGAAGTATCTGGTCCCGTTTATGGGCTCTGTACATTTCTACTTACAGACTTCTTCAAATTAAAACAGAAATTAGAGAGTTGGGCTATAATCTCAGGGTTTTTGTAAACAATGATTTAAAGGGGCACTATGCAGTTTTGGCCATTTCTTCGCTGTTTTCTGGCTTTTTGCTGGCAGGTTTCTCAAGAGAGCCCCCCCTACAGCAGGGGCGTACTTCACTAAGGGCCACACTGGAATCACATCAAGAGCCAGACATGTATAGTTTATCGGCATGTTTTTAATCCAAAAAGTCAAATATTTTTGACCTTATTATTGCCTGTCTCATATAGTCTTCTCACTTAGGTTTGGTTGTTATAAAGCCCCAAAAAAGTCAACAAAAAAGTTCCTCGGCCATCATAGAATTTAGCAAATCATGAAAAATGTGTTTATATTATTAAAAAGTGTGATACCACACAGCCAACACACAACCGCCTGTTTCACAGCCTGATGCTGCCGATATGCAAGCGCTCTGCTTCTGTAGGAATTTCAGAATCTCGCATAATTACAGTTTAAAAAACAGTTTTACAGTTTTGAGATTTGTCCACAACCAGGCGGCCAAAAATGTATTATCAACCTAAATTGATATGCAGTTTGACACGTGTGCCCTACAGCTTCAGAATAGATATTTGGCAGCTCCTATGTTTACTGGTGTCTGACTCCTCTCTCGGTCAGTCTACTGTTTCCTCTTTCTCTGTTCCTCCGACAATGCTTTCCTAGCTTTCTGCTTCTTTTTTGCCGGCTCAGCCGTGACGATAGTGTGAAAAACTCCATCGCTACCTTTTTCTTATAGCTAGCCGGTTCCTGTATGTGTGCAGTGGCGTGAAGGAATTTGTTACATGGCGAGACCTGATATCACGCCATACTTGCTGAACCGAAAGTTGCGAGGGTGGTTTTTCCGGTCACAGGCGAGATGACCACCATTCAACCCGAAAAAAGTCATATAACCATTCCAATAACTCCCAAGCTGTTCAGTTAAGGTAAATTAAGCTAAAAAACACTGCATAGTTCCCCTATAATTATTAAGGGGAAGGATTGAATAAGTTTATACTTCTTCCTACTCAAATTAAAAGAAATTATGTCATCTCTTTCTCTTGTTTAACCTTTTTTTTTTTATTTTGTTGGATATGTTTTCAACAACTGCTGTTTTCTTTTTAATGTTGAATTCTACACGTTCAAAATACATAAAAATTCCTGTTGTTTATCTGGAGGAAATAGCTTCCCGGTCGGTTTGAACTCCCCTGTTTCCCCTGCGGCTGCAGCTTTTAACCGGCTCGTATTGGAAGTTTAAAGCTGGTTGTTTTAGCCGCTGTTGTTGCCAGTTTATTTGCTCTGTTGTCTCTCATTTTGTCTTCTCGTAACGAACTAAGTGGAGAGCAGAGCGTCTCCAGACGGCTCAGAAGTTAGCTTTAATGTTCCCTGTTGTTGTTTTTTTGTGTTTTCCGCAGGCTGTAAACAACTCAGTTGCACTCAGAGTCTTTATATTACAGCGCGTTAAATATTCATGGAGCTTCTTCTGTGAGTGAAGTGTCAACAGTCAGACGGATGTTGTTATGGGAAAATGTAAAAACATGTTCACTTTCAGGAGGAAATCAGACGGTTTGATAGAATAAATGTCTCTATATATATGTGAGGATGGATGGATGGATAGATGGGTGGGTGGATGGATGAGTGGATGAGTGGATGGATTCATGGATGGATGGATGGGTGGATGGTTGGGTGGATGGGTGGGTGGGTGGATTGATGGCTGGATGGATGGATGGATGGATGGGTGGATTCATGGATGGATTCATGGATGGATGGATGGGTGGATTGGTGCATGGGTGGATGGATGGATGGATGGGTGGATTGGTGCATGGGTGAATGGATGGATGGATGGGTGGATTGGTGGATGGATGGATTGATGGGTGGATGGATGGATGTATTATTGGATGATGGAAGGAAGGAAGGGTGGATGGGTGGGTGGATGCATGGGTGGGTGGGTGGATGGATGGATGGATGGGTGGATGGGTGGATGGATGGATGGATTCAGATTCAGATAACTTTATTAGTCCCCAAAGGGGCAATTCAGTTTTACAGCCAACCCATCCATTAAGGGTTAATCTAACTTAAAAAGTGCATTAGCACGCAGTCTATATAATGTAATAATGTAATGTTATAAAATAAACAATAGACAATAAATAGTACTGCATCAGTCATACATCCCCCTGTATACAGAAGCTTCTCTCTCTCTCTCTCTCTCTCTCTCTCTCTCTCTCTCTCTCTCTCCCGTAACAGCCACACGTTTACACATTACCCAATCATTACACAAACACACACACACAGCAGCAGCAGTGGAGTGCAATAACCAGTTTTGTTATAGTTATGTGTTTTGATTTAACAGTCTTATAGCAGAGGGAATGAATGAGTTGGCATAGCGGTTAGTTTTCCGTATTGGCACATGCTGCATGATAACCAATCCACTACTGAGTACATGATCTGGTTGGCACAGTGTTCTGTCTGATTTCAGGTTTTCCAGAGAGAACAGAGATCTTTTAACTGGGTAACAGTGATTTTTGAGCATACCTTAACAATGTTGTTCAAGCTCTTTTTGTCTTTTACAGTTAGTCCATTAAACCAAAGAAAATGTTAATAGGCTCTCAATGAAGGCTTGATAAAATGTGCATAAAATTCTTTTACAGACCCCAAAAGAGTTGGATGGATGAATGGATGGGTGGGTGGATGGATGAAGTAATTGTTGGATGGATGGATGGATGGATGGATGGATGAAGTAATTGTTGGATGGATGGATGGATGGATGGATGGATGGATGGATGGATGGATGGGTGGATGGATGGATGGATGGATGGGTGGATGGATGGATGGATGGATGGATAGGTGGGTGGGTGGATGGATGGATGGATGGATAGATGGGTGGATGGATGGATGGATGTGTTATCAGAATCAGAATCAGAAATACTTTAATAATCCCAGGGGGAAATTGTTTTTACATCAACCTGACCATACATACACAAACATACAATATGACCATGGGGTATTATTGGATGGATGGATGGATGAAGTAATTGTTGGAGGGATGGATGCATGGGTGGATGGGTAGATGGATGGATGGATGGATGGATGGATGTGTTATTGGATGGATGGATGAAGTAATTGTTGGATGGATGAGTGGATGGATGGATGGATGGGTGGATGGGTGGATGGGTAGATGGATGGATGGATGTGTTATTGGATGGATGGATGAAGTAATTGTTGGATGGATGAGTGGATGGATGGATACATGGATGTGTGAATGGATGGAATAAATGTGAGGGAATGTTTATCTGATGAGCAGGTGGCCCCGTGTATCATATTGACCAGCAGACAGAATAGAAGAGAAGGAAACAGAGAGCGGAGGGTTGTTTCCCCTGTGGCTTTCACAGTATACCATACGTTCTGTCTTTATTGACGTGCTAATTAATCGCACGGGGAAAAAAAACCCTGTCTGACTGAACAATCTTCTAACTGAATATCTCTTTTCTGTGTCTCCAGAACTTTGTGAAACACAGTTAAGGTCCTGAGGTCCTAAGGTATGAACAGCAGCTCCTGTTTTATCTCCAGTGGGCCAGAGATTCAGCCAGAACAACCATTAGGCAGATTAGAGTCCGCCTTTAAAGAGCGATGTGGCGCCGACTTCATCACTGAGAACAAACAGCACTTTAGGAGCTGGCGTGCGTCTCTGATGAATCTGCCGCCGCGTCCAGGTGGCTCATTTTGGCGGCGCTGGCCCGCCGTTATGGCCGCCATCATCAGATTAATAACCTCCACTCTGGAGCGGTGCGGCGATTCAGCCACGGGTTAATTAAACATTTACATATAGATGCCCAGATATGTATTGTAGCGGGAGATAATTTATACCATCAATATGCACTTTAATCAGAAACTATGGGAGGGTGCGTGTTAGCGTGCTCCGTGCTAATTGGCACCATGCTGGCTGCTGTTTGGGAGCTCAGAGACAAACTGAGTTCTCTCTCAACTCTCACCGTTTCCTCTCTAATGTGCTTCTTTTTCCCCTGATCTTTGCTCTTATTCTGACGGGACACTCTTTATTCCCCTCGTGTCCCTTGAATGAACCATAACATCTTATTTCACATATAAATGTCCTTAATGTGGTCATATGCAGAGGTTGCGGTAATTAAGGGAGTTTTGGAGACATTTTTATGCACAAAACAGGGTTATTAACGGGAAAAGATGCATGAAATGATCCCTTACTGATTTGATAATTTAAAGCTTCTAAGGGGAAAAAAGCAAGAGCAAAAAGTGAAAAAATAAAAATGTTTTAAAAAAGCATCAAAAAGCATTGAGAAAAAGCATAAAAAAACCATCAAAACTTTCGAAAAATAAATGTAGAGCGAAGCAACAAAAAAGTTGGGTAAAAGAGGGACACAAAAAAAGCATCTAAAATGTTTTTAAAAATGTCAAAAAAAAACTGCAACATTGTTTTTAAAAGCTTTCAAAATGACAAAAGAAATGTCGAAAAAAAAAACGCAACAATAAAGTTGGAAAAAAAAGCAGAAAAAGCAGGAGAAAATGTTTTGAAAAACCACCCCAGAAAAGCCGCAAAAATGTTTTTGAAAATTCGTAAGAAAGTAGAAAAAATCTACAGAAAAGTTGAAAGAAAAGCGAGAGAAAAAACATTGAAATTACAAAATATGCGTAGGTATTTTTATGCACAATATAGGAATATTAACATGAAAAAGACATATTAAATGTCCCCTCACTGATGTCATCATTTAAAGCTTCTAAGGAGGAAAAAGCAGCAACAAAAACCCATGAAATCTTTTAAAAAGCATCAATTTCTTTTCTTTTTTGTTAAAAAAACATTGAAAAATGCGGCAAAAATGTTGAGAGAAGCAAAAACAAAAGGGGAAAAAGGAGCAAAAATTTTCCAAAAAGTGTCAAAAATGAAAAAAAAAAAAGAAAAAGTTATTTTTTTCTCTCTTTTTTAAGAGAAAAAGCAGCAAAAATATTTTTTAAAAGCATCAACTTAAAAAAAAAAGCGTCCAGAATGAGAATCATCCAGTTCTCCTTAGTCATAGTTGGCTCAACTCTCACCGTTTCCTCTCCAGTGTGCTTCTATTTCATCGGATCTTTGCTCTTATTCTGTCTACCTGTCTGTCTTTCTACCTACCTGTCTACCTGTCTGTATACCTGTCTGTCTGTATACCTGTCTGTCTGTCTTTCTACCTGTCTACCTGTCTACCTGTCTGTCCGTATACCTGTCTACCTGTCTTTCTGTCTGTCTGTCTACTTAACTGTCTACCTGTCTGTCCATATACCTGTCTATATCTGTCTGTCTGTCTACCCTTCTCTCTGTCTGTCTACCTTTCTGTCTACCTGTCTGTCTGTCTGTCTGTCTGTGTACCTGTCTGTCTACCTGTCTGTCTGTCCCTAGGGGGGGTAATTTTCTCCTTGTGGATGCAGACTTTATACCAATGAAGATGAACTCAGTGTCTCAGTTTGTGCTGATTAATCCTACCTGTCTGTCTGTCTGTCCTGTCTGTCTGTCTGCCCGTCTACCTGTCTCTCTGTCTACCTGTCTGTCTGTCTGTCTGTCTGTCCGTCTTCAGGACTTTGTTGTGTTAATAATGGGTGTTGAAGACTTGCTGTGAGTCCCTTGCTTTCTCTCCTGCCTGCCTGGCTCAGCTTGCTGTTGATTCCTGTCTTATCTACCTGTGTACCTTTCTGTCTGTCTGTCTGTCTGTCTGTCTCTCTGCTGCATGGCTCAGCTTGCTGTTGATTCCTGTCTTATCTACCTGTGTACCTGTCTGTCTGTCTGTCTGTCTGTCTGTCTCTCTGCTGCCTGGCTCAGCTTGCTGTTGATTCCTGTGAACAGGTGGAGTCTGATGCCGATTAGACCCGTCTCCAGATTTAATGAGTCGCCCTCCCCTCGCCGCGTGGAGCCGCCTGAGGACGCATGCTGATCCTCCCTAGACTCCTCTCCTGCTTCCTTCCTTCCTTCCCTCTCTTCCTCCTTCTGATGTCTACATCTGAACCCTTATTCTTCTCCTCCCTTTATCCTTCCTTTTATCTTGTTTCCCTCCATCCTCTCTCTCTCGCTCTCTCTCTCTCTCTCTCTCAGTCTCTCCCTCTTTCTCTCTCTCTCTCTCTCAGTCTCTCCCTCTTTCTCTCTCTCTATCTCTGTCTGTCTCTGTCTCTCTCTCTCTCACTTTGTCTCTCTCTCTCTCTCTGGATGGATGGATGGAGGCTGGTTCCCGGCGGCGACAGACACCTGTTGTGTCTCGCGGCAGCTTTCCAAACAAGGACTGAGGCCCAGCGGAGGGAAATTATTGATGAAATCAAACAGAGTTGAGGCTGTTTACTGTGTACCAGGACTCAGAGCCAACAAACACGCACTTTGTCCCGTAATTAAAAACACAGAGATTGTGTGTAGCTTCAGTTAAAATACACAACATTTCTGTTTCTGTCAGGCCTATTATATAAAATTCTTTGTTGGGAAAAAAATTCAAAAATTTCACCAAAAAAAACAACAACTCGTCTTTTAAAGTGCCCATATTATGAAAAAAAAACACTTTTTCTGGGATTTGGGGTTTTATTTTTGTGTGTCTGGTGCTTCCACACGCATACAGACTTTGAAAATGAAACCCATCCATGGTGTTCTGAGTGAGATACGGTTTCTGAATGTGTCCTGCCTTCAGTCTCCTGGTGAGCTGGTCAAAATCTGCACGGCTTTCTACGCCACTCATGTAGTCCTTACCTAGCTACTGAGCATGTAGTCCTTACCTAGCTACTGAGCATGTAGTCCTTACCTAGCTACTGAGCATGTAGTCCTTACCTAGCTACTGAGCATGTAGTCTTACCTAGCTACTGAGCAAATAGTCTTAACTAGCTACTGAGCATGTAGTCCTTACCTAGCTACTGAGCATGTAGTCTTACCTAGCTACTGAGCATGTAGTCCTTACCTAGCTACTGAGCATGTAGTCTTACCTAGCTACTGAGGATGTAGTCCTTACCTAGCTACTGAGCATGTAGTCCTTACCTAGCTACTGAGCATGTGCGACTCCCAACAAAGATAGGAACAGAAGTGAGATGTCTCACTCTGTAGCTAAAACAGAGACCTGAACACACAGGGTGAAAAGAGGAGCTGCAGCAATGTGCAGTACAACAAAAATATGGTGTTTTTTGAAAATTAAACCATGTAAACCTATTCTGGTACAACCTCTAAATAAAATTTCTGAACATGAAAATGAGCAGAATATGGACGCTTTTAATCTCCCAAACCCTCCATGGCCGACAAAGGTTGTCAGAGAACAAATTCAGCAATTTTAAATGTAAAATAGCGATTGAGACTATTAACTCATTATGAAGATGTTTACTGAGGTAATAAATTAAGAGAAGTGGGTCACTTTCTCATAGACTTCTACAGAAACCGAACTCCTTTTGCAACGCATGTTAGTAGCCCCCTGCAGGAATTCAGATATAATGCAGGTTTAAGGATCTCCCCCTGCAGGAATTCAGATATAATGCAGGTTTAAGGTCTCCCCCCCGCAGGAATTCAGATATAATGCAGGTTACGGATTCTCCCCCTGCAGGAATTCAGATATAATGCAGGTTTAAGGAGTCTCCCCTGCAGGAATTCAGATATAATGCAGGTTTAAGGGGAGTCTCTCCCTGCTGGAATTCAGATATAATGCAGCTTTAAGGAGTCTCCCCTGCAGGAATTCAGATATAATGCAGGTTGGACGGGGTCTCCCCTGTAGGAATTCAGATATAATGCAGGTTTAAGGAGTCTCCCCCTGCAGGTATTCAGATATAATACAGGTTTAAGGACTCTACCCCTGCTGGAATTCAGATAGAAAGCAGGTTTAAGGAGTCTCCCCTGCAGGAATTCAGATATAATGCAGGTTTAAGGAGTCTCCCCTGCTGGAATTCAGATATAATGCAGGTTTAAGGAGTCTCCCCTGCAGGAATTCAGATATAATGCAGGTTTAAGGAGTCTCCCCGCTGCTGAATTCAGATATAATGCAGGTTTAAGGACTCTCCCCGCAGGAATTCAGATATAATGCAGGTTTAAGGAGTTTTCCCCCTGCAGGAATTCAGATATAATGCAGGTTTAAGGACTCTCCCCCGCTGGAATTCAGATAGGATGCAGAAAATCGGGAATCGAGGTGCGAATCGACCTAGAAAGTTGTAATCTGTGCATCTCTAATATATAGTATATAAATATACATGTATATAATATGGTGGTTTTATAGTTTGAGATGTCTGAAAGAAGTTACCCAATAAAGGTAGTTTTGGCATCTTTTTTTGACGTTTCTACTTCTTTCCCCAAATTTTCAGTTTCTTTTTTTTTTTTTTGCCTGGGTTTTTTTTTTTTTCACCGTTTTCCAACGTTGTTGTTACATCATTTTATTTTTTTTTACTTTCCTGTTTGCTGCATTTTTTGACGTTCATGTTGCTATTTCCGATGTTTTTTTGGAAATTTTTTCCACCTTTATCAACATTTTTGTCGCTCTTATACCTTGTGTATTTATTCATACTTTTGGCCTGAATGGCCTTCCATACAGCTGCGTGTTTGTGGCAAGTAGAAGTTTGTTTCCTCCGGTAAACGGAGAGACAAACTGCTGGAGAAGCTGCTTGCTGCTGAGGGATATTTAATGTAGCATGTTACGGCTTTTATGACTTCACCTAATGGCTTTTCTGTCCTTTGTTTTCTTAACGGAGCGGTCAGCAGACGGACGATGGGAACCGGAGACATGTCTGCGTTCAGTTTCAGTTCATCAGCGCCGCTGGACGGACGCAGAACTAGTACTTTCTACCTGTCTGTCTGTCTGTCTATCTGTCTGTCTGTCTACCTGACGCAGAACTATCACTCAGTTTACTGGAGGACAATGCGTCGTTTTATGTGTAGAAGTTCCAAAAAAGGGACCAAAACTCTGTCCATCTGTCTACCTGTCTGTCTCTCTGTCTGTCTGTCTACCTTTCTCTCCATCTGTCTGTCTGTCTGTCTGTCCGTCTACCTGTCTGTCTGTCAGTCTGTCTTCCTGTCTGTCTGTCTGTCTTCCTGTCTGTCTGTCTGTCCATCTACCTGTCTGTCTGTCTGTCTACCTGTCTGTCTACCTTTCTTTTAGTTTGTTTGTCTGTGTGTCCATCTGTCTACCTGTCTGTCTCTCTGTCTGTCTGTCTACCTTTCTGTCTGTCTTCCTGTCTGTCTACCTGTCTACCTGTCCGTCTGTCTGACTATCTACCTGTCTGTCTATCTGTCCGTATATAACTGTCTATCTACCGATCTGTCTACCTGTCTGTCTCTGTCTGTCTGTCTGTCTGTCCATCTACCTGTCTGTCTGTCTGTCTACCTGTCTACCTGACGCAGAACAATACGTTGTCTTATGTGTAGAAGTTCCATAAAAGGAACCAAAACGTATCAAAAATAACCAGAAAGGAGCCAAAGATTTGGTAAAGCTACAAAAACATTCCAGAAATTTTTACGATAGCCTCCAGGATGTCCAAAAAGTCAAACGGTTTTGTCAAAATAAAAAAATATTTCTTTTTTTTTTCACTTTTTTGTTGCATATTTAGAAGTTTTTGGGAGATTTTTATCGCAGTTTTTTTACACTTTTTTTCATTTTTGTCATTTTTCTCAAAAAATGTTCCCCCATTTTTGTTGCTTTTCTGGCATTTCTTGATTTTATCTCCTCCAGAATGTGTGAACGTGTGAATGTGTGAACATGTGAACGTGTGAAGGTGTGAAGGTGTGAAGGTGTGAAGGTGTGAAAGTGTGAATGTGTGAATGTGTGAATGTGTGAAGGTGTGAGGGTGTGAGGGTGTGAAAGTGTGAAGGTGTGAACGTGTGAAAGTGTGAGCGTGTGAAAGTGTGAAAGTGTGAACGTGTGAAAGTGTGAATATGTGAACGTGTGAACGTGTGAAAGTGTGAACGTGTGAGGGTGTGAAAGTGTGAATGTGTGAACATGTGAACGTGTGAACGTGTGAGGGTGTGAACGTGTGAACGTGTGAATGTGTGAACGTGTGAACGTGTGAACGTGTGAGGGTGTGAATGTGTGAACGTGTGATGGTGTGAACGATGTGAAGCGTGTGGTGTGAAAGTGTGAACGTGTGAACGTGTGAACGTGTGAACGTGTGAAAGTGTGAAAGTGTGAACATGTGAAAGTGTGAAAGTGTGAACATGTGAAAGTGTGAAAGTGTGAATGTGTTAATGTGTGTGAAAGTGTGAAGATGGTAATGTGTGAATGTGTGAAGGTGTGAAGATGTTATGTGTGAATGTGTGAAAGTGTGAAAGTGTGAAAGTGTGAAGAGTGTAAAGTGTGAACATGTGAAAGTGTGAAAGTGTGAAAGTGTGAAAGTGTGAAAGTGTGAAGATGTAAATGGTGAATGTGTGAAAGTGTGAAGTCTGAAAGTGTGAACGTGTGAAAGTGTGAAAGTGTGAACATGTGAAAGTGTGAAAGTGTGAAAGTGTGAAAGTGTGAATGTGTTAATGTGTTAGTGTGAACGTATGAACGTATGAACGGTAAGAGCGTGTGAAGCGTGTGGCGATGGTGAACGTGTGAATGTGTTAATGTGTTAGTGTGGCGTGTGAAGCGTATGAGCGATGTGAACGTGTGAAGCGTGTGAAGCGTGTGAAACGCGTGTTAATGTGTGAACGTGTGAATGTGTTAATGTGTTAGTGTGAGCGTGGTGAACGTATGAGCGGTATGAAGCGTGTGAAGCGTGTGAGCGTGTGAAGCGTGTGAATGTGTTAATGTGTTAATGTGTTAATGTGTTAGTGTGACTGTGTGAACGTGTGAACGTGTGAAAGTGCTGCGTGTGTTTCCGCTGAGTGAGCTGTCTGCAGCTCGTCCCTCACGCGAGAGTAAACGGCTCAGCGATGGAACATTTCCCCATGAGCCCGTCTGTCTGCCTGCCGGGCCGACCGGTCCCATCTTAATCTGTTCTGCATGCTAAGCAGAGCCCCCTCTCCCCTTCCTCTCCTCCTCCCCTTCCTCTCCTCCTCCCCTCCCTCCTCCCCTTCCTCAGATTGTTATAAATGCTGTTTATGGTCTTGCGGTGACAACTGTGAAGGGCACGGCGAAGGATTTATCACAGGATTATCTCCTCAGCCAATCAGAGACGACCGGCGTTGTAAATGACCCTGCAGGGTAATAACAAAGAAGACTCCCGCTCCGCCGGGACAATGAGAGGAGACACTGTTAGGACTATTATTATATTATTAATAATAATATAGAAAGACAAGAGATTCGCACTTCCATTCGGTCATGTTTGTTTGGTTTTCTTTTCGTTTTTATTGACTCTTACGACAGCAAATAGATTTAGGTTTGAAATGTTCCAGGGTTACAGGACGAAACTATTACAAGACACCAAATGTTAAAGATTAGATAATATCTTAAAGAGGAAAGATGATCAGCTGATACAGAAGTGAGAGGGACGGACGGAGTAATGAGCGTGGGGAAAATAAACTAGAGCTTATATCAACGTTTTGTTGACTTTTGTTGAAAAAAGTGACAAAAATGTTGGAGAGAAGGGAAATAAAAGGTCGAATAAATTGGCAAAATGCTGAAAAAGCAAACAAAACGCTGTTAAAAGCATACCTAGTTTCTTTACATTTTACCTTTCAGGACCGTCTCTCTCGTTTACTTTGTAAGACTGGCTCAGTATTAATATAGAAGAGACTGACTTCGCACTTCTATTCAGTCGGTTTGTTTAGTTGCGTTTTTGTTGATATTTCTGTCATTTTGTTCAGCTTCTTGTGGGGTTTTTGTCAATTTTTCCCATGTTATTTACACCTTTTTCAGCATTTTTTCTTAAATATATCTTAAAGAAAAGATGATCAGCTGATACAGAAGTGAGAGACGGTCTGAAATGTGAATGTAAATAAACTGGGGGCTTATATCAACGTTTTATAAATTTTTTTTTGAAAAAGTTGGAAAAAAGGGCAAAATAAATCGGCAAAATGCTGAAAAAGCAAAAAGCGTTGATATAAACCCCCTAGTTTATTTCATTCACATTTCAGACTGCTCTCTCACTTCGTATCAGCTGATCATCTTTTCTTTAAGATATATTTAAGAAAAACACTGAAAAAGGTGTAAATAACATGGGGAAAATTGACAAACAAGAAAACCTCTCATAAATATCAACAAAAACGCGACTAAACAAACCGACTCAATGGAAGTGCGAGTCAGTCTTTCTATATTATTACTAGCCAGTCCGGGTAATGCGAATGGCGCATTTTAATCTATTATAAAAGATGATCAGCTGATACAGAAGTGAGAGACGGTCTGAAATGTGAACGTGAAATAAACTAGGGGCGTTATATCTACGTTTTTGTCGCGTTTTGTTGAAAAAAGTGACAAAAAACATTGGAAAAAAAGGACGAATAAATCGGCAAAAATGCTGAAATAGCAAAAAACGCTGATATAAGAGAACCTAGTTTCTTTACATTCACCTTTCAGACTCGCACTTCCATTCAGTCGGGTTGTTTAGTCACGTTTTTGTTGATATTTATGAGGTTTTTGTCGCCTTTTGTCAATTTTTCCCCATGTTAGTTACACCTTTTTCAGTGTTTTTCTTAAATATATCTTAAAGAAAAGATGATCAGCTGATACAGAAGTGAGACGGTCTGAAATGTGAATGTAAAGAAACTAGACATAAACTACAAACACTACCAAAAAAGAAACACTTATTTCCACTGGTGTAATGTAACTAAGTACATTTACTCCATTACTTGTACTTCAGTCCAAATGTTGAGGTACTTGTACTTTACTTGAGTCTTTTCTTTTCGTGCCACTTTCTACTTCTACTCCGCTACATTTCAGAGAGAAATATTGTACTTTTTACTCCACTACATTCATCTGTTACAGCTTTAGTTACTAGTTACTTTAGTTACTCCGCTACATTCATCTGTTACAGCTTTAGTTACTAGTTACTTTAGTTACTCCGCTACATTCATCTGTTACAGCTTTAGTTACTAGTTACTTTAGTTACTCCACTACATTCATCTGTTACAGCTTTGGTTACTAGTTACTTTAGTTACTCCACTACATTCTTCTGTTACAGCTTTAGTTACTAGTTACTTTAGTTACTCCGCTACATTCTTCTGTTACAGCTTTAGTTACTAGTTACTTTGCTTACTCTGCTACATTCATCTTTTACAGCTTTAGTTACTAGTTACTTTAGTTACTCCGCTACATTCTTCTGTTACAGCTTTAGTTACTAGTTACTTTAGTTACTCTGCTACAATTCATCTGTTACAGCTTTAGTTACTAGTTACTTTAGTTACTCCCATTACATTCATCTGTTCCAGCTTTAGTTACTAGTTACTTTAGTTACTCCACTACATTCATCTGTTCCAGCTTTAGTTACTAGTTACTTTAGTTACTCCCCTACATTCATCTGTTACAGCTTTTAGTTACTAGTTACTTTGATTACTCTCATTAACAATTGCCGTTATTCATCTAGTTACTTTATTAGTTATTCATTCTTCTGTTACGCTTTAGTTACTAGTTACTTTGTTACTCTGCTACATTCATCTGTTACAGCTTTAGTTACTAGTTACTTTAGTTACTCCGCTACATTCATCTGTTCCAGCTTTAGTTACTAGTTACTTTAGTTACTCCACTACATTCATCTGTTCCAGCTTTGGTTACTAGTTACTTTAGTTACTCCCTACATTCATCTGTTACAGCTTTAGTTACTAGTTACTTTAGTTACTCCGCTACATTCATCTGTTCAGCATTTAGTTACTAGTTACTTTAGTTACTCCGCTACATTCATCTGTTACAGCTTTAGTTACTAGATACTTTAGTTACTCCTCTACATTCATCTGTTCCAGCTTTAGTTACTAGATACTTTAGTTACTCCTCTACATTCATCTGTTCCAGCTTTAGTTACTAGTTACTTTAGTTACTCCACTACATTCATCTGTTCCAGCTTTAGTTACTAGTTGCCGTTACTCCGCTACATTCTTCTGTTACAGCTTTAGTTACTAGTTACTTTAGTTACTCCGCTACATTAATCTGTTACAGCTTTAGTTACTTTAGTTACTCCGCTACATTCATCTGTTCCAGCTTTAGTTACTAGTTACTTTAGTTACTCCATTACATTCATCTGTTACAGCTTTGGTTACTAGTTACTTTAGTTACTCCGCTACATTCATCTGTTCCAGCTTTAGTTACTAGTTACTTTAGTTACTCCGCTACATTCATCTGTTCCAGCTTTAGTTACTAGTTACTTTAGTTACTAGTTACTTTAGTTACTCCGCAACATTCATCTGTTACAGCTTTAGTTACTGGTTACTTTAGTTACTCCACTACATTCATCTGTTCCAGCTTTAGTTACTAGTTACTTTAGTTACTAGTTACTTTGAGTTACTCCACTACATTCATCTGTTCCAGCTTTAGTTACTAGTTACACTGGAGTTACTCCACTACATTCATCTGTTACGAGCTTTAGTTACTAGTTACTTTAGTTACTCCACTACATTCATCTGTTCCAGCTTTAGTTACTAGTTACTTTAGTTACTCCGCTACATTCATCTGTTCCAGCTTTAGTTACTAGTTACTTTAGTTACTAGTTACTTTAGTTACTCCACTACGTTCATCTGTTCCAGCTTTAGTTACTAGTTAGTTACTAGTTACTTTAGTTACTCCGCTACATTCATCTGTTACAGCTTTAGTTACTAGTTACTTTAGTTACTCCACTACATTCATCTGTTCCAGCTTTAGTTACTAGTTACTTTAGTTACTCCGCTACATTCATCTGTTACAGCTTTAGTTTACTAGTTACTTTAGTTGCTCCACTACATTCATCTGTTCCAGCTTTAGTTACTAGTTACTTTGGTTACTAGTTACTTTGGTTACTCCACTACGTTCATCTGTTCCAGCTTTAGTTACTAGTTAGTTACTAGTTACTTTAGTTACTGTTACTTTACACATGAAGATTCCTGCACACAGAACACGTTGTTTTTTAACATCTGATGTCTGATTCTAAAGTAAACTAGCCGATAATATAAAGGACTACAAGTCAGCTGACCTGATGAGACCATTAAACACACAGCTGTGTTTTCACTGCAGGACTTGTTACTTGTAACAGAGTATTATCACAGTGTGGTAGTAGTACTTTTACTGCAGTAAAGCATCCCAATACTTCTTCCAGATTGTGGAATCTAAAGTGAAATCATTGATCGCAAAAAAAGAAGAAGAAGAAAGCCTGGATGCTGAAGAAATAGGTCAGGAAAACACAGCTGTCTCCTGCCAAATGTCGAGTCCTTAATGAGCCAAGAGAAGAGTCTCGTGTTTGACTTGTTATCTTGAGCATATGGGGCCGCCGCGTGGCCCCCGAATA
Source organism: Perca fluviatilis (assembly GCF_010015445.1). Classification (NCBI taxonomy): domain Eukaryota; kingdom Metazoa; phylum Chordata; class Actinopteri; order Perciformes; family Percidae; genus Perca; species Perca fluviatilis. The sequence continues at coordinate 44,992,945 of NC_053114.1, read as the reverse complement.
CCAACGTCCCCGGCGCCAGAGGCCCGAGGCCTTCCGGGGGTGTCGGTTTAGACGCTGCCACTACAAAGACAGCAGGACTGCCAGTCACATGTGAACCAGGACTGGGTTCAAGTCCACACATGTAAACACAGAAACCTGCCAACACACAGAGAGGAGCGCGAGACTTCGAGACCTCCGGAGACACTTTTGTGGCGTTTTTTGTCAATTTTTGTCATTTCCACGAACTTCCGTGAGACTTGGTTGTAATATAGAAAGACAGACTCGCACTTCTATTGTTAAGTCGCGTTTTTGTTGATATTTCTGTCATTTTTGTCGCTTCTTGTGGGTTTTTGTCAATTTTCCCCATGTTATTTACACCTTTTTCAGTGTTTTTCTTAAATATATCTTAAAGAAAAGATGATCAGCTGATACAGAAGTGAGAGACGGTCTGAAATGTGAGCGTGAAATAAACTAAGGGCTTATATCAACGTTTTATCGCCTTTTGTTGAAAAAGTGACCAAAATCACGAGCTGGCCACCACGAAAAGATGCTTCCCATTGAAATACATTAGTTTAAATAACGTGCTGACCACCACGAAAAAAAACAACATAAAGAGTGTCCGTATACCACGAAACAATAGATTAAAAATAATGTGACCATTTCACCAACTGCCGTGAGACTGGCTAGTAATAATATAGAAAGACTGACTTCGCCTTCTTATTGTTTAGTCGCTTTTTGTTGATATTTCTGTCATTTTTGTGGCTTTTGGTGGCATTTTTTTGTCAATTTTTTTCCCCATGTTAGTTACATCTTTTTCAGCGTTTTTCTTAAATATATTTTAAAGAAAAGATGAGCAGCTGATACAGAAGTGAGAGACGGTCTGAAATGTGAACGGTAAATAAACTAGGGCGCTTATATCAAAGTTTTTGTCGCGTTTTGTTGAAAAAGTGACGAAAAACATTTGAAAAATGAGGACAAATAAATCGGCAAAAATGCTGAAAGAGCTAAAAAACAACGCCGATATAGACAGTAAAAGAGTACCTAGTTTCTTTACATTCACCTTTCTCTCTCCGTCTGAATCGGCTGCTGTTTGTAAGTTCTGTAAGATATATTTAAGAAAAACGTTGAAAAAGACGTAAATAACATGTTGAAAAATTGACAAAAACGTATTGTAATAATATAGAAAGACAGACTCGCACTTCCATTCAGTCGGGTTGTTTAGTCGGCGTTTTTGTTGATATTTGTGAGGTTTTTGTCGCCTTTTGTCAATTTTTCCCCATGTTATTTACACCTTTTTCAGTGTTTTTCTGAAATATATCTTAAAGAAAAAGATGAGCAGCTGATACAGAAGTGAGAGAGACATGTGAAATGTGAATGTAAATAAACTAGGGGCTTATATCAACGATTTTGTCGCCTTTTGTTGAAAAAGTGACAAAAAACGTGGAAAAAGATGCTTCCCATTGAAATACATTAGTTTAAATAACGTGCTGACCACCACGAAAAAAAACGACATAAAAGTGTCCGTTTTACCGAATCAATAGATTAAAAATAACGTGACCATTTCACCAACTGCCGGGGAGACTGGCTAGTAATAATATAGAAAGACTGACTCGCACTTCTATTGTTTAGTCGCGTTTTGTTGATATTTCTGTCATTTTGTAAACGTTTCGTTGGCATTTTTTGTCAATTTTTCCCCATGTTAGTTACATCTTTTTCAGCGTTTTTCTTAAATATATTTTAAAGAAAAGATGAGCAGCTGATACAGAAGTGAGAGAGACGGTCTGAAATGTGAACGTGAAATAAACTGAGTAGCTTATATCAAAGTTTTTGTCGCGTTTTGTTGAAAAAGTGACGAAAAACATTGGAAAAATAGGACAAATAAATCGGAAAAAATGCTGAAATTGCAAAAACGCCGATATACAGTAAAGAGTACCTAGTTTCTTTACATTCACCTTTCTCTCTTACGTCTGAATCGGCTGCTCATGTTTTCTGTAAGATATATTTAAGAAAAAACGTTGAAAAAGACGTAAATAACATGTTGAAAAATTACAAAAAACGTCGTTGTAATAATATAGAAAGACAGACTTGCGCGCACTTCCATTCAGTCGGGTTGTTTAGTCGCGTTTTTGTTGATATTTGTGAGTTTTTGTCCGCGCCTTTTGTCAATTTTTCCCCATATTATTTACACCTTTTTCAGTGTTTTTCTGAAATATATCTTAAAGAAAAGATGAGCAGCTGATACAGAAGTGAGAGAGACATGTGAAATGTGAATGTAAATAAACTAGGGGCTTATATCAACGTTTTTGTCGCCTTTTGTTGAAAAAGTGACAAAAATGCGAAAAGGAAGCGTCTTCCATTGAAATACATTAGTTTAAATAACGTGCTGACCACCACGAAAAAAAAAACGACATAAAAGTGTCCGTGTACCGAATCAATAGATTAAAAATAACGTGACCATTTCACCAACTGCCCGTGAGACTGGCTAGTAATAATATAGAAAGACTGATTCGCACTTCTATTGTTTAGTCGCGTTTTTGTTGATATTTCTGTCATTTTGTCGCTTCTTGTGGGTTTTTGTCAATTTTTTCCCATGTTATTTACATCTTTTTCAGGCGTTTTTCTTAAATATATCTTAAAGAAAAGATGAGCAGCTGATACAGAAGTGAAAGAGACGGTCTGAAATGTGAAGGTGAAATAAACTAGGGGCTTATATCAACGTTTTTGTCGTTTTGTTGAAAAAAGTGACGAAAAACATTGGAAAAATAGGACAAATAAATCGGCAAAAATGCTGAAATTGCAAAAAAACGCTGATATAAGAGTACTAGTTTCTTTACAATCACCTTTCAGACTCACACTTCCATTCAGTCGATTTGTTTAGTCGCGTTTTTGTTGATATTTATGAGGTTTTTGTCGCCTTTTGTCAATTTTTCCCCATGTTATTTACACCTTTTTCAGTGTTTTCTTAAATATATCTGAAAGAAAAAGATGAGCAGCTGATACAGAAGTGAGAGAGACGGACGGAAATGTGAATGTAAATAAACTAGGGGAGCTTATATCAACGTTTTTGTCGCCTTTTGTTGAAAAAAGGTGACCAAAATACGTGCTGGCCACCGACAAAGATGCTTCCCATTGAAATACATTAGTTTAAATAACGCGTGCTGACCACCACGAAAAAAAACGTGAAAAAAAGTGACAAAAAGCGTTGGAAAAAGTGGGAAAAAAGGTTGAATAAATCGGCAAAAATGGGCTGTATGGTGGAGCACCACACGGGCCTGCTGGGCTGTATGGTGGAGCTTAAGTGCAACATGGAGCTTGAAGATATAAAGAAATAAATAAAAACAGGAGAATTAGCCAACCTTTGAGCAAGTTTGGAGGAAAGTCTCTCCAAGCATAGCCCTTCTAAACAGATTTCTGCAGGTCAAACTGTGGTGTGATGCTAAATGTATTGAGGGCAGAACAGGGAGGCTTAGTAATGTAAGAATACTAAGAGTTTAATAGAAGCTGGAATCCTGTTTTGTGTTAACGGTTCTAGGTGACTACTGTGTGTTCATTCAGTAGCTTAAAGGGCCTCAAAGAGTTCATATACGGTAGTGTAATCTGGTCTCAATAGAGTTCACAGGGAAGTAGTGTTAAATAAGCACTGAAAAAGAAATGTTAGTAGACCAAATGTTTCACATGCAAAGGTGAGATTATCAGTCCTTCCAGAAAAAAGTTTTTTGTGATTGTTGTGGGCAAAAATCCCTTGATTATGCGGCACGTTTTCTTAAAAATGCAAAGGAATATGCGGGATATTTATGCAATTTTATGCGATGAAATTGCATTGCGGGAACTTGCAAAAACTCCAGTTGATGAAAAGAAGAAAAAGTGATTCCCCCACCAACAACCTGCTTTTTTAAACTTAATTTCCAAAAATAGTTTACAGATATTCAGACATTGCAATAAGTAAACAGATATTGTATATTGTACAAAAATATATACAAATAATATAATATTAAAGTAAAAATTAAAGTAATAGTCTAAATTGAGGGAAATAAAAGATACAAAAGAGACAGACTTTCAAAATCATTAATAATAGAGACATCAGATATTAAGATAGCTTTCTGATTGGATCCCAACTTAAGAGACTCAGAGGGACAACATGTCAGATTCAACCTCCAACACCTGCTTTAGATGATGTTCACGTCGCGTTTACATCCCATTAACGTTCCCATGGCAACAGGGGAAAATGGCTGCTCTTGTGTGAAGTGAAGCGCAACATTTTTCAACTTTCTGTTAAGATATATTATGGGACTTTTTCAACAAAAATGGGGGATGAAATCATGCACCACGCATATTTTGCGCAGAAATCGGCAATTTATTGGCGAGTACGGAGATGTGGTGTGATCTATAATATTGTTAGACTGCCCGGGCCACTAGGGGGGCAGTACAGGCTATCATGGGGTTGTATAGCAAGAGAGTTAAGGAGAACAATAAAATGGCAGTGTGAAGCTACCCTGCTACGTCTTCATAACCTGACTCCTCCAGATGGATACGCCGCATTTTGCTCGGCATATCCATCTGGGAACTTTCCGTTGGAGAACTTTTTGGGGAAGGCGAAAATCCTGGTTAGCTGATTGGATAATCCATCTGTCTATCACCACCTATAGTTGGTGATAGACGGGCCAAATCAACCAATCATCAGATCAACGAAGCGTATGAAAATACAACCACAAGCCAGGCTACCCCTGCTGCTGCAGGCAAAGCATACTTCGTTAAGCTCAGCAAGCTAGCAGCATGTCGGTAAAGGGGTTGCGTTTGTGCAGCGAGAATTTAGGAATAAAAGGCCCCATTTCAGGTTCCTGGTCCATATTCCAGAAGAAGGATCCAAGAGAAAAAAGCATTGGCGGCTACGCTGTCACGTATCGTGGTTAGCTGCATTGGATGAACCATCTGTCTATCACCACCTAAACCCGACTCCAAAACCAACGCTGATTGGTGCGACGTCGTTTGAACCCGCTCAAGATGCCAGACTGATCCACGAGTGGAAAACTGGAGCTTCGCCAGATCAGGACGCTCTCCACCAGGCTGACGTCTTTATTCCTTATTTTAAGAACCCAACACGACACAAACAACTCAGAACTGTAGTTGAGAACATCAGTTATAACCAAGGTAAGCACGCTTCAGAACTCAAACCTCCTATGACGCCATTCAGATGCTACCAAGCCATCACCTCCCGTTAGCATCCCATTGACTCCCATTCATTTTGGCCCCACTTTGACAGAGAATAACTTTACATCTGAAGAGTTTAAAGAACTCTATTTGTCCGTTGTTTATTTCTAAAGGAAAAACCCGACAATGTATAAAAGGCTCCATTACCTTGTAGCTCACGTTATGGCTCCGTAGCAGGCGCTTTTATAACAATAACGATTGGGTCATAACCCGAGGACTTACTGTCACACAGTAGAGGAATTACCGTATAGTACAGGAGCTCTCAGGCAGTTTGGACTTCCATTATCTGTTTAGGTTTAATGACTAATGTTAACTAGCATGTTAGTGATCAGTAATGACCAGTGGCGGATCTAGAAATTTACATGGGGGCAAAGGGATTTAGCAAAGAGATCTTGGTAGGGTGGCGGGGAGAGACCGGTACATGGAAACCCTCATACATAAACTGATATGCCCTACTAAGCCCATAGCGCCCTGCTTATGCCCTAAACTGCCTCGCCCTAAACTGCTACAACTATTATTTCTATTCATAGTTCCATTATCTTTTGTTACTATAATTACCATTATTATGAATGCATAATTCTCTATATCTGTATCCATCTGTATGTAACCAGCCGCCAAAGACCCTGGATATGTCTGATGTTTCTGTTGCACCAAATGCTTGCTCTTGGGAGAATTGTTGGGTCATTGTAACTTAAAGAGTGTGGTCTAGACCTACTCTATCTGTAAAGTGTCTTGAGAAGGTGAACTGTTGTTGTATATGTAAATATTTACATATCTAACCCTATAACATATACAACGAATGGAAATAGCCAAAAACTGAAAACACATCATGTCACAGGACATGTTATGTTACTGTACTGCAATTTATATGTAAGGAGAATATAAACCAACCATATGGTCCAGGGGTTACTGCAGCCTCCTCTTCCTCTCTGTCATCTTCATCCTCCTGATCACTCTCTGCCTCTGTCCCTCTCTCTGAACCTGCAGCCTCCTCTTCATCCCTCACTGTCAATTCTTCCTTTCCCTCTTCTCTTTCCCTCATTTCTGCACTCTCCTTCTGTGGTCTTCTCCTGCTCTGACCTGCCTGGTCTCTCCCAGTTTCCTGCCTTCTCCTTCTTCATTTCCCTCCTCCTCTTCCTCCTGTGCACTACTCAGGATTTTCTTGGCTGGCAATATCCCCATTTTTAGGCTTCAGCTAATATCTCCAGCTACTCTGGCCTGCAAAAGTCAAGATGTGAAAAGCTCTTGTTATTATTGTGTGTAATGAGCTTCAAAACTGCAGCAGACAGGACAGACTGTTTGGGCTTAGAAACTGTTGCCATTCCATTTGTTTGGGCAGTAAGACTTTGTTTGTGTGGGGTTTGTGCAGCCCATGGCTTTAATCTTGCAGACTAATTCTGTGGCTTTGTTATGTATGCTTTCTCCCTGAGAAACAACGACCCCTCTATCAAGCAGAGACTAGTACCCAGGACATGCATGCACTTTGGGAATCAGCTCTGTCAAACTGAAGGTAGCTTTGACTGCCCGGGGCTGGAGCAGGCTGGAGGCCTGGGCAGGGGCCTGCAGGCCCCGGCACTGCAGAACAAACATTTAGCTGCTGGGAGGCTGGGCTTTCTTTGGGAGCTCAGGAGGCGCTCAGTCCAACCAGTCTTGGGACCAGGCCCATTTCGATGCACTCCGTGGGAATGCTTCAGGGCTGGGAAGGCTTGGGAGGATTACACTCCCATTATTCCTTTGTGCCATGATTATTTCAGGACTCGTGTTTCATGTTTTGGGCCTGTCGGCGTTGACTTTGGCTGAGGTGCGGTACTGAGACCCGGGAGCGTGGGCGCTGGCAGAATAAAACTGGCAACTGGCATGGCCGGGCGTTCGGTGCGGCGGCCTGGCGCTGACAGCGGGTGAGCGGACCGCTGGCAACCATTGCGGGCCATTCCAGCACTGTGCCGGTCAGGCCAGCGGGCAATATGCAAAAGCAGCGGCCCAGGCGGTCGGCAGCGCCATTGCGGCTGGCGGCCAGGCGGTCGGCCTGGCCATGCCGCGTGGCCGTGATCCGGCCGGGCCGACTGCACCACTCCTTGCTGCCCCGACTCCATCCTGCGGGGCCGGGGCCGTTGAGGATTACCAGCCGCTTCGCCGCTGCGGCCAGGCGGCGGCGGAAAGCTGGCTCCAGGCACGTTTGACCGCCGATACGTCGTCGGGCGCGCCGAATCTCGACGGGAGAATTGCGGGCTGGGACTACACTCCTGCAACCAGCGGGATTGCCGAGACGGAGGCGGTGCAAAGCGGGAGAAAGCATCCGGAGCGATTGCAGGAATTCGACGCTGGCGCGCGGCTGCC
>NC_053114.1:44928327-44979921 GCF_010015445.1 Perca fluviatilis | reverse complement strand
TGTCATGCATTGCTAGATACAGTATTAGGGGGACCACTAAGGCCTATAAAAAAGAGACTTAGATACAGTATTAGGGGACCACTAAGGTCTATATAAAAGAGACTCAGATACAGTATTAGGGGACCACTAAGGCCTATATAAAAAGAGACTTCAGATACAGTATTAGGGACCACTAAGGCCTATATAAAAAGAGACTTCAGATACAGTATTAGGGACCACTAAGGTCTATATAAAAGAGACTCAGATACAGTATTAGGGGACCACTAAGGCCTATATAAAAGAGACTTCAGATACAGTATTAGGGGACCACTAAGGTCTATATAAAAGAGACTTCAGATACAGTATTAGGGACCACTAAGGCCTATATAAAAAGAGACTTCAGATACAGTATTAGGGGACCACTAAGGTCTATATAAAAGAGACTTCAGATACAGTATTAGGGACCACTAAGGTCTATATAAAAAGAGACTTCAGATACAGTATTAGGGGACCACTAAGGCCTATATAAAAGAGACTTCAGATACAGTATTAGGGGACCACTAAGGCCTATATAAAAGAGACTTCAGATACAGTATTAGGGGACCACTAAGGTCTATATAAAAGAGACTTCAGATACAGTATTAGGGGACCACTAAGGCCTATATAAAAGAGAGACTTCAGATACAGTATTAGGGGACCACTAAGGCCTATATAAAAGAGAGCTTCAGATACAGTATTAGGGGACCACTAAGGTCTATATAAAAAGAGGCTTCAGATACAGTATTAGGGGACCACTAAGGCCTATATAAAAAGAGACTTTAGATACAGTATTAGGGGACCACTAAGGTCTATATAAAAGAGACTTCAGATACAGTATTAGGGGACCACTAAGTCTATATAAAAGAGGCTTCAGATACAGTATTAGGGGACCACTAAGGCCTATATAAAAGAGACTTCAGATACAGTATTAGGGGACCACTAAGGCCTATATAAAAGAGACTCTCAGATACAGTATTAGGGGACCACTTAAGGTCTATATAAAAGAGACTTCAGATACAGTATTAGGGGACCACTAAGGTCTATATAAAAGAGACTCTCAGATACAGTATTAGGGGACCACTAAGGTCTATATAAAAGAGACTTCAGATACAGTATTAGGGGACCACTAAGGTCTATATAAAAGAGACTCCTAGATACAGTATTAGGGACCACTAAGGTCTATATAAAAAGAGACTCTAGATACAGTATTAGGGGACCACTAAGGTCTATATAAAAAGAGAGACTTCAGAGACAGTATTAGGGGACCACTAAGGTCTATATAAAAGAGGCTTCAGATACAGTATTAGGGGACCACTAAGGTCTATATAAAAGAGGCTTCCAGATACAGTATTAGGGGACCACTAAGGTCTATATAAAAAGAGACTTCAGATACAGTATTAGGGGACCACTAAGGTCTATATAAAAGAGACTTCAGATACAGTATTAGGGGACCCCTAAGGTCTATATAAAAGAGGCTTCAGATACAGTATTAGGGGACCACTAAGGTCTATATAAAAGAGACTTCAGATACAGTATTAGGGACCACTAAGGCCTATATAAAAGAGAGACTCTAGATACAGTATTAGGGGACCACTAAGGTCTATATAAAAAAGAGGCTTCAGATACAGTAATTAGGGGACCACTAAGGCCTATATAAAAGAGACTTCAGATACAGTATTAGGGGACCACTAAGGCCCATATAAAAGAGAGACTTCAGATACAGTATTAGGGGAGCCACTAAGGTCTATATAAAAGAGACTTCAGATACAGTATTAGGGGACCACTAAGGCCTATATAAAAGAGAACCTCAGATACAGTATTAGGGGGACCACTAAGGTCTATATAAAAAGAGGCTTCAGATACAGTATTAGGGGACCACTAAGAGCCTATATAAAAGAGACTTCAGATACAGTATTAGGGGACCACTAAGGTCTATATAAAAGAGACTTCAGATACAGTATTAGGGGACCACTAAGGTCTATATAAAAGAGACTTCAGATACAGTATTAGGGGACCACTAAGGCCTATATAAAAGAGACTTCAGATACAGTATTAGGGGACCACTAAGGCCTATATAAAAGAGACTTCCAGATACAGTATTAGGGACCACTAAGGTCTATATAAAAGAGGCTTCAGATACAGTATTAGGGGGACCACTAAGGCCTATATAAAAGAGACTTCAGATACAGTATTAGGGGAACCACTAAGGTCTATAATATAAAAGAGACTTCAGATACAGTATTAGGGGACCACTAAGGTCTATATAAAAGCATCCAAAAAGCAGCATGGGACCTTTAAGACCCGGTATCGAAGTCACGGTACCGGTACCGGTACTCTTCAACCAATCCATTGATGGATGGGTGTGTGTGTGTGTGTGTGTGTGTGTGTGTGTGTGTGTGTGTGTGTGTGTAGGTGTGTGTGTGGTGTGTGTGTGTGTGTGTGTGTGTGTGTGTGTGTAGGTGTGTGTGTGTGTGTGTGTGTGTGTGTGTGTGTGTGTGTGTGTGTGTGTGTGTGTGTGTCAGATGTTTTATTTGATGACGTGTCTCCCGGTCCAGTCGGAGGTCATTACCCCGTGTGTGTGTTAGGGAGGTCTCGGTGGCCCCGCCTCTGCTCCGTCCTGATTGGCTCTGACACACCCATCCATCACACTCAGGATGAAGGTTAAATAAATCGGTGGCGTTGATTGTTTATATGACGATGTGTGGACGGAGAGAGAGAACGAGAGAGAGAGGGAGAGAGAGAGGGAGAGAGAGAGGGAGAGGGAAGGGAGAGAGGGAGAGGGAAGGAGAGAGGGAGAGGGAAAGGGAGAGAGGGAGAGGGAAGGAGAGAGGGAGAGAGAGAGGGGAAGGGGAGAGGAGAGGGAAAAGGGAGAGGGAGAGGGAAGGAGAGAGGGAGAGAGAGAGGGAAGGGAGAGAGGGAGAGAGAGAGAGGGAGAGAGGGGAAGGAGAGGAAGGAGAGGGAAGGAGAGGGAGGAGAGAGAGGAGAGAGAGGGAAAGGGGAGAGGGAGAGGGAGGAGGAGAGGGGAAGGAGAGGGGAGAGAGAGAGGGGAAGGAGAGAGGGGAGAGAGAGGGAAGGGAGAGAGGGAGAGGGAAGGAGAGAGGGAGAGAGAGAGGGAAGGAGAGGAGAGAGAGAGGGAAGGAGAGAGGGAGAGGAGAGGGAAGGAGAGGGAAGGAGAGAGGGAGAGAGGGAAGGAGAGGGAAGGAGAGGGAACGAGAGGGAAGGAGAGGAAACGAGAGGGAAGGAGAGAGGGAAGGAGAGAGGGAAGGAGAGGGAAGGAGAGAGGGAAGGAGAGAGGGAAGGAGAGAGACAGACAGACAGAGAGAGAGAGAGAGAGAGACAGACAGACAGACAGAGAGACAGACAGAGAGAGAGAGAGAGACAGAGAGAGAGTTCAGCTTTGATTCTTCACTGCTTTTAAATCCACTTGAGTTATTTCCTCATCAACTCCCAGCAGTTGTCTTTTCTTGTCGTTTATTTGGACATGTCTTCTTGATCTTGTACTCCTGAGTGGGGCTGAAATGAACACATGTTCCTGTATATATATTTTATTAGTTCGTGTATGTTTTTCTGGCTTTTTTTTAAAACGCTATTTAGTATATCATCAACTGTCTCCATCGTTCAACACATTCAATTAAATTACATTTTATTTATATTACCAAATCCTACCAGGAGTTATCTCAGTAGGTCTAGACCACGCTCTATAATAGACAGACGATTGTGTGTCCTGTGCCGGTCCGTGTGTACCGAGCGCTGCTGTGTGCAGACTGAGCAGAGGTCAGAGGTCAGAGGTCAGCCGGGCCGCGGGCCAATCGGATCAGTTCATTAGCAAACAGACGCTTAGCGACAACATCCATCACACACACACACACGCACGCTCGCAGCAGCAGCAGCAGCGTTACCTTTTTAAGGTGAAGCATGTGCTCAGAGCATGCTTGTATGGGTATGTGTGTCATATGCACCTGATATGTTATATATATATATATCTGATAATATACATTTACATTCATGTTTACAAATGTGTTTCTATCGTCTCTTTTAATAATTACTTTTACTTTTGCCTCATTTATCTGTTTTTTATTGTCTTGTAACATCTGTTTTGGACATTTACACAAACACACACACACACACAAGCATACACACACATACACAAACACACACAAACACAAGCATACACACACATACATAAACACACACAAGCATACAAAACACACACGATACAGACACACACCATGCACGACACAAAATAAACATGCACGCAAATAAATAAACACGCACGCATACAAATGCACAACAACAAAAAAAACACATAACACACACACAAGCACGACAATACACAAACAAACACGCACAACAATAATAAACAAACGACACAAACACACACAAACACACATACCCCTACAGAGAGACAAACACAAACAAAAAACACACAAACACACTCCTAATAATAATAATATATAACACATAGCTACAAGACACACACATAATACACAAACACACGCATTAATAAATAAAACACACGCTACAAGACACACACACACAAACACACGCCCCATAATAACACCACACGTATAAACGCACACAAACACACCACACACACAACCCCGCAAACCCGCACTCAAACCACGACAACGTTACAACCAAGAAAAAACCAATAACCCACGATAAACGACACAAAACACAACAAAACCAACACAAACACATTGTCCAACACAACCACACAAAACGCACAAACAACGCACACACAACCACACGCCACAAACACAGTCCCACACTTTAAACACGCATACAAACGCATACAAACAACGACACACACAACAACCACACAACAAGTCAAATACACAACAAAAAACGCTAAAAAAAAAAACACAAAACCAAAAAACAAAATAAAAAATCACATAAAAAATAACAAACACATTCTAAATACATAAACACACGCCAATTAAAAATACATAAACACAGCCTAATAAAATAACACACCAAACACAATAAACAAACAATAATAAAATAAAACACAACAAAAAAACAAATACAAAAAACACCAAAATTAATAAACCACCAATATCAACAACACAAAAAAAAAAAAATAACAACAAAAACAAAAAAAAACACAATACAAAAACCCTAATAATAATAAACAAAACCCAATCAAAAACACCAAAAATCACATCCACACACACAACACAAACAACACAACCACACAACACAATAACAATAATAAACCACAACACACACAACAAAACAACACATCCCCAATAATAACAATAATAACAAACACACACCCCACACACACATACACAAACACACCCCACACAAACACACACAACACAAAAACCCACAACACACAAACACACACACAACCATCAAACTCACACAAAAACAAGACACACAAACACACGCCTAATAAAAACACGCACACAAACACACACACACACAAAACAAAAAAACAACACACAAACACACGCCCACACACACAAACACAACACACACAAAAACGACACACACACACACACACACACACAAACACACGCACACACACACAAACGCAGAACACAACACAAACACACGAACAAACACACGCTAAACACACAAACACACGCGATACACAACACACACACAAACACACGCCCCACACACACAAACGCACAGAAACACACGCCCCACACACACAAACGCACACACAAACGCAATCGACACAATAACACACACACACACACACACACACACACGCACGCATACCCAGACACACACCCATGCACGCACACAAATAAACATGCACGCACACAAATGCACACACACACACACAAAAACAAAACCACACACACAAGCGCGCGCACACACACACAAACACACGCACACAAACGCACACAAACACACACACACACACACACACACACATACACACTCGGACTGATTGTACTTTAAACTGTAAAAAGAAACAGATTTTACGGAATAATTTTGGTTTATTTTCAATAAATATTTTATATAAAAATAAAATTATAAAATTATATAAAATAAAATATTTAAATAAAAGACGTGTAGAAAGAAGACAAACTGTTTTTTCTTACTAATATGCCTGATTGTAATTTTATGTGGAATACAGAAATGTTACGCAATTATTCCGAGATTTTTCCTGTATTTTTCCAGTATTTTTCATGTATTTTTAAAACATACAAAACTTACAAAATGTACAGTATTGTTTTGTTTTTACAAGGTCTGTTTTTTCTTCAGTTTGCACCGATGTCGTCCCAGCCGCGCCGATGAAAGAAGAAGAGAAGAACTGGGGAAGGCCAAGATGGCGGCGATTGTAGGTGTAGAGCTGACGTAACAGCTGTTATATATGTTAACATTTATTTTCAAGTTTTATTTTGAGGGTCTTTTAAAGTTATTACATGCTGTCTAGCTAAACTAACGTTAGCTTAACTGTGGAGGCTAACGGCAGACTGCTACAATCAGCTAGCGGTTAGCCAAATTAACCGTTGGAACAGATTGGGTAGTGTTGTAAATCTTCGTACCACGAACGGATTGTGCCGGTGGAACGGATCGGGTACTGACAGCGGGATGTGGATGAAAATAGCGCACAAGAAAAGGCCGGTGACTGGTTTGAGGCAAGTCCAGATTAGGGTTGGGTACCGAAACTCGGTGCCAATAGGGAACCGGTACCGACGTAAACAGTAGTAACGAGACCGAATAAGAACGAAAGTTTCGGTGCCTCATTTCAGTGCTTGACTTTACACTACACCTGACAGCATGTAACGTTAGCCTAGCTTTAGCTAGCAGCTGGATTAAACACCGGTAAAGTGCTGACAGCTAACGTTAAACAGTGTAAAGTGTGACTGTATTTCACTGTGGAGGACTTCAACAGCGGGATGTAACAGTCTGCTCTGCAGCGCAGCAGCAGCTGCCGTTGTCGCAATTAAACAACACAGACGGTGCGCTCAACTCCAGCTGCCGCTGGTCGGAATTAAACAACACAGACGGAGCGCTTCACTCTTGCAGCTGCCGTTGTCGGAATTAAACAACACAGACGGTGCGGCTCACTTCTGCAGCTGCCGTTGTCGGAATTAAACAACACAGACGGGCGCGTAATCCTTGCAGCTGCCGTTGTCGGAATTAAACAACACAGACGGTGCATTCACTTAAAACAGGTAGCCTCGTGGTGCATTCACAGTAATTGTAAAATACCCTTTTCCCATCTGGGGTTCAACAGCAATTTACTGGTGAAATAAGTTATTGTTATAGTTATAGTTATTACATTATTATTAAATCTTTAATTTTGACCATGGCCTTAGCAATAAACAAGTCACTGACAGTTTATTACCATTTTTTTTTCTTCTTCTTTTTTTTTTTTTTACTTTATTGAAAAGTACCGGTTCAGGCACCGTTTAGGCACCGGCACCGTTTTAAAAATATCGATTTAGCACCGGAATCGAAAAAATACCAAACGATACCCAACCCTAGTCCAGACACACAAGTTGAATTCGAGGCCCTTGCAACTCCATTGCCAGATACTCCGTTAAAACCTCCAACAAAAAAGGTAAAACGTGACAACAGAGAGACTGCAGAGATTTTAGAAGCCATCCTCGTGTTATCTGGGAAACATGATGAGACTTTTCGGAAAATATCTGCTATAGAAAAAACGACTGAGTCAACTTCGAAACAGATGGAAAAGCTAACTTTGTCCATTCAGCAGCTTACTTTGGATGTTAAACAACAGAAACACACACTGGAAGTCATGAAAAAAGAGATCAATTTATTGCAAGCAGAAAATAAAACTCTGAAGGCAAACATCGCTGACTGCCAGAGTTACAGCCGAAGATGGTCCCTGATCCCTGAAATATCAGAAGCAGAATCATCGAGATCCTGGGTAAAGTGGCTCCTAATGTTCGTGACGGCCTGAAGGATGGGGTCGACATCGTCCATCGCATCGGGCAGCGACGACAAGACGGCTCCAATAGATCAGCCATCATCCTTTTTGCAATGCGTTGTTTTTCGTGATGCTGTCTGGAAGGAGGCGAAAGGCTCAAAGTTTCTTCTGGACAACAACTTAAGGCTCACCGAAGCACTGTCCCCTGAAGAGAAAGCAGCCAGAGAGAAGCTGTGGCCCTTGGTGAAGAAAGCAAGAGAAGAAGGGAAGAAGGCTTCTTTTCGTGGCCTTTTTGTCTTCATAAACGGAAAGAAGATTGATTGTTCAGAGGTAGCATAAAATGTCTCTGCAGACGCAGTGAAGTCTCATCTAATACTGAGAATAGTCATTCAAGCTGTTTGATAGCTACTTAGGTTACTAAAAAATATATTTTATTGCAAGTATGCTACTAAATTTGCACCTTATCATCTCAGTGAAGGTAGCCCAATTCACACCTTATTGACTTAGTTAATTGTGGAGCAAAGCCGCATTTTTTCTTTGTGCTCCCTTTTTGTTTTTGTTATTGTTGTTTATCATCAAGAGAATTTTGATGTAGTTGTCATAGAAGCTACATTCATGGGCACAACAAAAAGGAACTTTATTTATTATTTTCTGTTGGAACCTTGATATAGATTAGATTATTGCAACTCTCTCCTCTATGGTTCACTGACAAATCCATCCATAAACTACAACTAGTCCAAAACTCTGCTGCCCACATCATTACCAGAACCCCCTCCATCAGTCACATAACACCTGTCCTGCAGCAACTTCATTGGCTCCCCATGAAATACCGCATCATTTACAAGATCCTCGTCCTTACATTTAAAGCTATCAACAATCTTGCCCCTCAGTATCTCACCGAGCGTCTCCATATTAAGACACCTACCCGTTCTCTCAGGTCATCTTCCTCCATCCAGCTCATCCACCCACCTGCTCGTCTGGTTACCATGGGGTTTAAAGCTTTCAGTCATTCTGCCCCTCACCTCTGGAACTCTCTGCCCCACTACATTCAACACTCCACGTCCATAACCATTTTCAAATCTCACCTAAAAACTCATCTTTTCAGACAGGCTTACTCTCTTTAAATCTTTTATTAATAGTATTATCATGTTATTTTATTGCTTGTTTCTCTGATTGCTTGTTTAATGTATTGAGTGTTTTATTGCTGATTTTGTAAGGTGACCTTGAGTGTTTAGAAAGGCGCCTATAAATAAAATGCATTATTATTATTATTATTATTATTATATTTTCTTTTTTTCTAAAATGCTATTTTTCTCTTTTCAGGCAAAAACAAAACAAAAAAACAATCACTTGATTAGTCCAACCTAAGATGTTATAATTTTGAATAGTTGGTTGTTGTCTTATTATACAGATATATGGGTTTGACCCAAGACCTTTTTTCTTTTTACTGCCTCTACTATTGGCTACCCCATATTTTCTACTTTAATTGTTTGATTTTGGTGGACATCTATCAAATCTCTGTTAGCATATTTAGAATTAAAATCCATGGTCCTTTACTTGACTAGCTATATCTATAAAACTTATCTTTAAGGTGAAAACAAATTGTGATGGCTATAACATCACCTTCTCTGTCACTATCTGTTATGCCAAGTTAAATGGTTGTTAAGCTCCACCTCCTTTTTGGTGGATTTTCTTAGCACTTTTCAAGTTTTTTGGTGCTCAAGCGATTTACAGGTATTCCTTTTTTCATAAAAGTTTTTGTATGGATTTTATGTTTAATTCTCTAAATGTTATGTCTTTAAATGTCAGAGGTATCAGGGATATTATTAAGAGGAAAGCAATCTTTATTTTGTGCAAGAGAACTGAGGCTGATTTTATTTTACTTCAGGAAACACATTCTTGTGAATCAGATGCCAAATTCTGGAAGACTCAGTGGGGTAATTTAGCTCATTTCTGCCATGGTACTAATCATTCAGCAGGGGTTTTAATTTTATTACATACATTTAAAGGGGATATTCTTGAAACAGTCTCTTCTCAAAATGGTTGATGGATTACGTTGATAATTAAACAAGACAATACTATCTTTATTGTTTGTAATATATATGGATTTAATTCCCACGCTTCTAATAAGGTCTTATTTACTGAAATAGCATCCACATTGAAAGATCTGAATATTAAGTACCAGGGTTCTTTTATAATTCTTTGTGGAGACTTTAATGAATGTCCTGATGATGAGTTGGATAGAGACCCCCCTAGGCTTAGTCAATCTTCACAGTGCAATAACCTTGTGTCATTTCTATGCTCCAACCTTTCCTTGACTGATGCATGGCGTTTCTTCAATCCCAGTACCAAAGACTTCACTTGGTGTAACAGAAGACTTACTTTAAAATCTAGAATTGATGTTTTTTTGATTTCATCATCTATCCTTCAATTTGTGAAAGAAGTTAATCATCTTTACGCCCCATTAACTGACCATAAACAAATTATTTTGAAATTAAGTGCTACTCAAGAGACATAAGGTTGTCGAGGGTATTGGAAATTCAACAACTCTCTTTTGAAGGATGATTCCTTTAATGACTCTATCAAAAAACTAGCAGTAGTAAGAACTCCTCAATGACGTCCTAAACGACAACTACAGAATAAAATGGGAATTCTTTAAATACAAAGCCAGATGTGTTGCGGTTAAAAGAAGTAACGAACATAAAAAAGAAAAAAGTAAGGTAGAAGCTGAATTGATGCACAAACTTCACCTTTTACTGACAAAAGTAAACATTAATTTGGAAGAAGAACTCGAAATAAGGAAAATGCAGCTACAGCTGGACCAAATTTATCTAGACTTGGCAAAAGGAGCATTCATTAGATCAAGAGCCAAATGGCTTGAAGAAGGGGAGAAGAACACCAGTTACTTTTTTGCTCTTGAGAAGAGAAATTTTAAAAGAAAATCTTTATCTGCCCTTAATATTGACGAAGTTCCTTCTAAAGATCCAAAGCTAATTTCTAATTTTGTCACCAAATTTTATAGGAATTTATATGAATCACAATGTAATGCTAGTGAAATTTTTTTAATAATCTTCAAGCTTTCATCCCTTCGACTGATGAGGAATTTAAATCACTATGTGAATCTGACCTGTCAGTCAATGAAATTAAAGATGCACTTTTTTCAATGAAGAAGGGCAAATCTCCAGGAATTGACAGCCGATCTGTTGAATTTTATATACACTTTTGGGAATACCTTCATAACTCTCTATTATGTGTGTACAAAGAATGCATCAGTCACGAGGAGATGACAGCTACAATGAAACAAGGCATCATATCTCTTATCCCCAAACCTGACAAAGACCCTCTTTTAATTGATAATTGGCGTCCTATCACTCTTTTAACAATAGATTATAAGAGATTGGCTTTAGCTTACTCAAACAAACTGAAAAAAAGGGCTAGACTCTATTATAGCTGAAACTCAAACAGGTTTCATGAAAAATCGACATATTAGTTGTAATATCAGACTCATATTAGATCTGTTGGATTATGCAGATGCAGTTAAGTCTGAGGCACTCATTTTGTTTCTAGACTTTTATAAGGCCTTTGATACAATTGAGCACAAATTTCTTTTACAGTCCCTTAATGTGTTTGGCTTTGGTAACAAGTTAGTAGACATTGTCAGTATGTTTTATAAAGATATTAATAGCTCGGTTATAATTAATCTCAATACCTCTAAAAGATTTCAAATTAATAGAGGGGTCAGGCAGGGGTGCCCTATCTCGCCCTTCTTATTTATTTTGGTCACCGAATTATTGTCGCTTAAAATTACATCTGACAAAAAATTTGAAGGAATCTCAATATTTGGTAAGGAGTAAAAAATTTCCCAATTGGCAGATGACACTACAATTTTCCTAAAGAACAAGAACCAGTTATATAACTCTATTCACTTGATAGATCAATTTTCCTAGGCTTCAGGTTTAAGATTGAATATGTCCAAATGTGAAATCTTATCTCTACATTGTTGTGATGATCGTGTTATTGAAAATATCCCAGTTAAGGATTCTGTTAAGTATCTGGGGATATTTATAACTAGAAATCTTATTGCTAGACACTACAATTTTTCAAGTAGAATAAAGAAAACAAAGAATATTTTTAACATCTGGCTTCAAAGGGATTTGTCTATTTTGGGCAGAGTTCTCCTCTCTAAAGCAGAGGGTTTATCTCGTTTTGTGTATCCATCTTTATCCTTATTCGTAAATAACTCATCAATCACTGACGTAAATCAAATTTTTCTGGATTTTATTTGGAAAAATAAGTTACACAAGCTAAAGAAAACTGTACTTTCCAGTAGTAAAGCAGAAGGACGTCTTGAAGTCCTAGATTTCAGTGACACTGTGAACACCTTTAAAATTAATTGGTTAAAAAGATGTCTTAAAAACCCTGAGTCAATTTGGTACTTTATCCCAAATTACATTTTTAACAAAATTGGAGGTCTTTCCTTCATTTTAAAATGTAATTTTATGCCAAACAAATTGCCAACTAAATTATCAAAATTCCATCAGCAAGCCCTTTTAGCTTGGAAACTAGCCTTTGTCCACAACTTTTCACCGCACAAGACCTTCCTCTGGAACAATTGTAACATAGTCATTAGGAACAAATCCTTATTTTTTTCCTAATTGGTTCCATAGAGATTTAAACCACATTCTTAATCTTTTCGATGAATCTGGTGATATGCTGTCCTATGAACAATTTATGAATGTACACAATTTTCCAATTCCTTTCAGAGAATTTAATTCCTTAACTCGTGCAATCCCAGATGGTTTAATTCTACTTATAAAAAATCACTTAACCTATGATGCACACGTTATATCACGGCCTTGACTATCATTGGATGGAATTGAAGTAACACACATAAAATTTAACAATAAGCATATTTGCCAAATTTTCCAGAGAAAGAATGCAGTTGTGCCAAGGGGCAAGTTTGTGTGGAGATCCAAAATTGTAAACATAAATTGGAGAAAGGCTTCTACCGTATAAATATTGTGTTTCTAACAAAGCTAAGGAAGTACACCTCAAAATTGTACATAACATATACCCTACTAATCACCTTGTTGCTAGATTTACTGACATTGACTCTTCCTGTACATTTTGTAAACAGAACATTGAAACAATAATCTCACCTTTTTTTTTGATTGTGAAATCTCCAAAAGATTTTGGACAGATTTGGAGTCTTACTTTTTTGAACCCACCAAATTCATCTACTCCTTTAATCTTAAAGATATTATCTGTTTCTACAATAATTCAGATAATGGTGCTCTTGAGTATCTTATAAATTTTGTTATTCTGTATGCAAAATTCTATATTCACAAGCAGAAATTTTCTAACTCTTCTCCTAATTTTGTACCTTTTCTCATAGAATTTAAAAAAAAAAATGTGTTTATATTTTATACATGTATATTTTCTCTTTTTTTATCTTCTTTGTATCGCTTTGTTTGTTTCTATGTTTGTATTTTTTTAATTGTTATTATTATTTTTATAAGTTTGTGCACTTGTTCACGTGCTATCATTGCTTACCTGATTTTTGTAATCTACATTTTGTCAATAAAAAAAAAAAAAAGAGAGAAGAACTGGGTTTCAGTGCGTGGTGTTCTGCTGCCATCTGCTGGACCTTTTTAAATCCTGATTAATCATTAAAGTCTGATTCATCAGCTGCACATTAAATACAGATTCAGAAATCAGCGTCCCAGCTGTCACTCAGGGGCCGAGCTTCTGGAGCTCCAGGGTTTTAAAATAACTTCAACTTTGTGTCATTTCCCCACAGTGTGTGTGTCTCTGTGTGTGTGTGTGTGTGTGTGTGTGTGTGTGTGTGTGTGTGTGTGTGTGTGGCTCTGTGTGTGTGTGTGTGTGTGTGTGTGTGTGTGTGTGTGTGGCTCTGTGTGTGTGTGTGTGTGGCTCTGTGTGTGTGTGTGTGTGTGTGTGTGTGTGGCTCTGAGTGTGTGTGTCTGATTGTGTGTGTGGCTCTGAGTGTGTGTGTCTGATTGTGTGTGTGTGTCTGATTGTGTGTGTGTGTCTGATTGTGTGTGTGGCTCTGAGTGTGTGTGTCTGATTGTGTGTGTGTGTGTCTCTGTTGTTTGTGTGTGTGTGTGTCTGATTGTGTGTGTGTGTGTGTGTCTCTGTGTGTGTGTCTGATTGTGTCTGTGTGTGTGTGTGTCTGTGTGTGTGTGTGTGTGGCTCTGAGTGTGTGTCTGATTGTGTGTGTGTACGTTCTGATTGTGGCGGTGTGTGTCTCTGTGTGTGTCTGATTGTGTCTGTGTGTGTGTGTGTCTGTGTGTGTGTGTGTGGCTCTGAGTGTGTGTGTCTGATTGTGTGTGTGTGTTCTGATTGTGCGTGTGTGTGTCTCTGTGTGTGTGTCTGATTGTGTCTGTGTGTGTGTGTGTGGTGTGTGTGTGTGTGGCTCTGAGTGTGTGTGTCTGATTGTGTGTGTGTGTGTGTCTCTGATTGTGTGCGTGTGTGTGTCTCTGTGTGTGTGTCTGATTGTGTCTGTGTGTGTGTGTCTGTGTGTGTGTGTGTCTCTGAGTGTGTGTCTGATTGTGTGTGTGTGTGTGTCTCTGATTGTGTGCGTGTGTGTGTCTCTGTGTGTGTGTCTGATTGTGTCTGTGTGTGTGTGTGTCTGTGTGTGTGTGTGTGGCTCTGAGTGTGTGTGTCTGATTGTGTGTGTGTGTGTGTCTCTGATTGTGTGTGTGTGTGTGTCTCTGTGTGTGTGTCTGATTGTGTCTGTGTGTGTGTGTCTGTGTGTGTGTGTGTGGCTCTGAGTGTGTGTCTGATTGTGTGTGTGTTGTGTCTCTGATTGTGTGTGTGTGTGTGCTCTGTGTGTGTGTCTAAATGTGGTGTGTGTGTGTGTGTGTGTGTGTGTGTGTGGCTCTGAGTGTGTGTGTCTGATTGTGTGTGTGTGTGTCTCTGATTGTGTGTGTGTGTGTGTCTCTGTGTGTGTGTCTGATTGTGTCTGTGTGTGTGTGTGTCTGTGTGTGTGTGTGTGGCTCTGAGTGTGTGTGTCTGATTGTGTGTGTGTGTGTCTCTGATTGTGTGCGTGTGTGTGTCTCTGTGTGTGTGTCTGATTGTGTCTGTGTGTGTGTGTGTCTGTGTGTGTGTGTGGCTCTGAGTGTGTGTGTCTGATTGTGTGTGTGTGTGTCTCTGATTGTGTGCGCGTGTGTGTTGTCTCTGTGTGTGTGTCTGATTGTGTCTGTGTGTGTGTCTGTGTGTGTGTGTGTGGCTCTGAGTGTGTGTGTCTGATTGTGTGTGTGTGTGTGTTGTCCCTGTGTGTGTCTTTGTGTGTGTGTCTGTGTGTGTGTGTGTGTCTCTGAGTGTGTGTGTCTGATTGTGTGTGTGTGTGTCTGATTGTGTGTGTGTTGTCTGATTGTGTGTGTTTCTGTGTGTGTGTCTGATTGTGTGTCTGTGTGTGTGTGTGTCTGTGTGTGTGTGTGGCTCTGAGTGTGTGTGTCTGATTGTGTGTGTGTGTCTCTTGATTAGTGTTGTGTGTCTCTGTGTGTGTGTCTGATTGTTGTGTGTGTGTGCTGTTGTCTGTGTGTGTGTGTGTGCTCTAGTGTGTGTGTGATGGTGTGTGTGTGTGTGTCTCCAGGAAACCGAGCTCAGGTTCAGGAACCGAGGAACGGACCAGGAACCCCCCGCCAACCCCCACCAACCCCGACCCGCGAGGAGCGGACCGACTGACGGAACGGAAACCCAGGTCCGATCAGGCATCAGGAAACCAGGACCCGACGGACAGGAACCCCAGTGCAGACCCGGCAGGAACCGACCGAGGGACCGAATGATCGATGCCCGGGCGGACCGGACGGCCCGACCAACCCAGTGGACAAACCCGACCAGGAAACCATAGAAACCACCCAGGAAACCCAGAACAACGGATGGGAGCAACGATCGTGCCCAACCCCAGGAAACGCCCCCCCCCCCCCCGCCCCCCAGCCCTGCCCACCCGGAGGACGACCAATCAGAGAACCGAACCTAGCCCAACTGATCGGAAACAGGAACACCATCCAGCCCCGACCCCCCGGAAGCGACCAGGAGGCCCCAGGCCGATGCCCCAGGCTGTCACCTGACCCGGAAACCCAGGACCAGGGAGGCCCCGATAGCCCCGATCAGGAACCCGGCCCGGGGAACCCATAGCCGTGCCGGTCCAGAACCCATAGTCACCCGTAGGAACCATAGGAACACCCCGTGACCCAGGACAAACCCCACCCTGATCAGGAAACCCAGACCCAGGAACGCTGACTTAGAACTGATGTGGTCTGGATGAGGTTGACCAGGAAACGGAATGGAAACAGGGACGCAGGAAACCTGATGGAGTCTGATTGGGGTCTTGGAATGGGGAAAGGATTAGGGAAAACAGGAATAACTTGGGAATGGGGGAATGGAATGGTGAAACCCAGTCTGTCTTAGGGAATGGAATAGGGAAGGGAATGGAGTTAGGAAACAGGGGAAACTGAGCCGGAATGGAAGGGAAGCCCCGGAATGACTGGGAATGGAATGGATGGAATGGAGCCCAGGGAAACAGGAATGGAATGGAATGAAACTGTTGTGTGTTCGTTCAGGTCTTTTGAGGTGTCTCTCTGATTAGGTAAGCAGAGTGTGTCTAGGTGTGCGGGTTTGAGTGGTGGTGTGTGTTGTAGGTGTGTGGTAAATGTGCGGGCTCTTAGTGTGTGTGTAGAAATAGGTGTGTGTGTGTGTCTCTTGATTAGACGGTGTGTCTCCTAGATATTGCAGTGTGTGTAGGTGTGTGTGTGTGTGTGTGTGTGTGTGTGTGCAGTGTGTGAAGGCAGGTGTGTGTGTGTGTGTGTTTGTGTGTGTGTGTACGATTGTGTAGTGCAGTTTTGTTATGTGTGTAAGGCAGGTATGTGTGGTGTGTGTGTGTAGCTAGGTGTGTGTGTTGGATGTGTGTGTAAAGTGTAAATTGTGTGTGTTTTGTGTCGCCTTCATCATCAGCTGCACATTAAGAACATATTCAGAAATCAGCATCCCAGCTGTCACTCAGGGGCCGAGCTTCTGGAGCTCCAGCAGTCCCCAGGGTTTTCTCAAAGACTAATAATCACCCACCATCAAAATCAAAACATTATTAGTGTCTCACAGTATTTCTAAGTTACTTTTTGCAAATAATTGGACTTCTTGAAGGGATATACGCACAGTGTTTTCACTAGGTGTGTGGAAGACTTAGGTGCACGTATTTTGACGGGGCGTTTAGGGGTGCTCCTCAAGAAAATGTGACGTTTAAGACTGAACATAATATATATGCATACCAAATCTCATACATCCAGACACACACACACACACACACACACACACACACACACACACACACACACACATCTCATAAATCCAGACACAGACACACACACACATACATACACAGAGACGCACACACGCAGACACACACACACACACAGAGAAACACACACACTCGCTGACACACACAGACACACACACACACACAGACTCACACACACACATAGAGACACACACACACACATACACACATAGACACACAGACACACACAGAAACCCCCACACACAGACACACACACACATATACACACACATAGAGACACACACACACATACACACATAGACACACAGACACACACAGAAACCCCCACACACAGACACACACACACATATACACACACATAGAGACACACACACACAAAGTCACACAAACAGAGATACACACAGACAGACACACACTAACACACACACACACACAAACAGAGACAGACACACAGATAGAAGGTGAGACAACAAACAGAGACAGACACACACACACACAGTCACACACACTCTAACAAACACACACGCACACAAAACAACACCCTAACACCACAACAACCACACATACATACACCAAACACAATGACACACACAGACACACACACACAAACACACTAATACACACACACACACTCAAATTCAAACACACACTAACACACACAGACACACACTCTAACACACACACTAACACACCAACATAATATTTAACACACACATAGACAGACACACACAAAGTAACACATACACACATACACACATACACACACTAACAAACACACAGACACAAACACACACTACCACACACATACACACCTTAACACACACACACACACACACACACACACACTAACACACACACACAATAACACACAGACAACGACACACACACACAGACAACTCTATACACCAATAAAGACAAAACAACTAACATATACACACACATACACACACACAAACACACAGACACACACACTAACATATACACACACTAACAAACACACACACACACACACACTTACACAGACACACACAAACAAACAAACACACACTAACACACAAACATACTAACAAACATACACACACACACCAACAAAACCAAACACACAACAAACAAAACACAGCCATACACACAAACTAACACACACACACTAACACTAACACAAAACAAACACACACACACATACACACACTAATACCAACAACACACAACACAAACACACACTAACACACACACAAACATATAACACAATACTAATACAACAAACACAAACCCACACACACACACAACAACATCAATAACACTAACAACAATCACATAACAATAACACACAACACCACACATACACTAACACACACACACTCAACACACACACTAATAACAACACAAACACAACAACACACACTAACACACAAACAAACACAATAATACACACACAAACAAACACACACCACACATACACACACACACACACAACAACACATACACACACACAACACACAAAAAAACAAACACAAACACACACACCAACACACTAACACACACACACAATACACACAACCACCACACACCACCACACATACACACAACACACACACATAACAATACACACACACACATACACACACACACTCAAACACAAACACACACACAGAAACACTAACACACAAACACATACACACATATTACACAAGACTCTTGACAGCATTAATCTGCATGGAACCATCTCTGTCACCTAGGTTGTCATGGAAACAATCAGGTCAGTTTCACAGAAATGCTCTTCAGCGTCAAACTACAGATGCTCCACCTTTGCTTGTACACAGATAAGAGTAAGGACACACACACAGTCAACCACATGCACAGATACACACACACACACACACACACACACACACTAACACGCACACCCAAACACACACACACACACACACAGACACACAAACACCCCCACCCCCTCTCCCTCTTATCTCTGGATGTTTCCTCTCCTCTCTGAATAAGGTCTGTATGAAGACCAGTAAGCCTCTGTGGTTTTAGGATCATGTAAAGGACATTGATTACTGGATAGAGAGCTGATGCTGCAACGTTTCCTCTGATGATGAGATAAAGAAGTCATGTTTGATAAAAAAAAAATAGAAAAGGAGCAGCTGCTGATGAGGGGAAATTAAAAGTGTGAAGAATGAAAACCTGAAATGGCCAGAAAATAAATAAAACCCAACCTTTAAAACACCTGCAGAAAGAAATCAACTGCCTCCAAGAGGCTTTTTGTAAGTCTGAACATAATATATATGCATACCAAATCTCATACATCCAGACATCCAGACACACACACACACACACACACACACACACACACACTAACACTAGCACAAACCAACAATCACACAAACACACACTAACACACATACACACACAGAAACGCAAACACACACTAACACACACACACTAACACTAGCGCAAACCAACACTCACACAAACACACAGAGAGACAGACAATCAGAGACAGACACACACAAAACACACAGACAGACAGACACACACACACACAGACACACACACACACTCACACACACACCCTCTAACAAACACACACACAGACACAAACACCCACTAACACAGACACACACACAGACACAGACACACACACACTAAGTCACAAACACATACTAACACACACACACACATATTACACAAGACTCTTGACAGCATTAATCTGCATGGGACCATCTCAGTCACCTAGGTTGTCATGGAAACGATCAAGTCAGTTTCACAGAAAGGAACTTCAGCGTCAAACTACAGATGCTCCACCTCTGCCTGTACACAGATAAGAGTTAGGACACACACACGGGAATCAGACGGGCTCAGGCGGCAGAGACATGCTTCACCTGGACATGGATCACCTGCTGCTGCTGCTGCTGCTGCTGCTGTGGAGCTCAGGTAGGACTCGGCTCTAGACATTTACACTGTTACTATTCAAATAGTTGGTAGTAACACACACCAACAGCAAGTTTTTATTTTGATTTTTGTCTGAGCCAAAACATACAATGCCTTTGCTAAATAAATCTCACTCTGAGTCTGAGAAAAAAAACAAAAAAACGAACTGATATCTGGCGGTGTCGAGGGAAGCCGTTCATCTGCACACATACTGCCATGAACCAGCGCTGGTTTAAAACCGGCCAAGTATCCCTTAAAGTGGAGTTGCTTTTCTACCGTTGTCTGGAACAGTTGGTTTGTTTGTGTTATTGTGTGTCTTTCTTTAGAGCAGGGGTGTCAAACTCAATTTCACTAAGGGCCACACTGGAAAAGACGATCACAATAAGGGCCAGACATGTTGAGTTTATTGACATGCTTTTATTTAACAAAAAAAGTCAATTAAGTTTGTATTATTGCTCTTATTGTCTCACATAGCTTTCTCCCATACAGTTTGGTCGACATAAAATAATAAAAAAGTCAGCAACAAAGCTTCTTAGCTATCGTAGAGTTTAGCAAGTCATGAAAAACAAACATTGCATTTTTAAAAGCAGCTGCCACCCAGCCGACTCACAACAACCTGTTTCACAGCCTGAATATTAAAAAACTCTCAAAAGTCGGCAAATTTGTCAAATTCTGCACGGCAGTGTCGCATAATTACAGTATGAAAAACAGTTTCCTGATTTTTTGTTGGTATAGTGCACAACTAGTCGGGCCAAAATTTGCTGTGAACCTGAAATGAAATGCGGGCCGGATAAAAATTTGCTATGGGCCGGATTTGGCCCCTGGGCCTTGAGTTTGACACGTGCTTTAGAGTCTGTGCTGGCTGCTAGTGAAGGCTAACGTTACCTGGGCTGCTTTCCATAGCAATGCCTCGATATGGGTTCCATAGCAACGCATTAATATGTGCAGGCGACATGTGTTTTTGCTGACTTTTTTTGTGTTTTCCAAATGTTTGATTAGTTAGTACTTTGATTGCAATTTTTTAAAATATATATCAATATAATATGCTCTTGAAATTGAAAATACAAATACACTAGATGGATTTCAATATTAATGTTGTGATGTGTTCTGTCAGAACATGTGGATAACATTTATTTGGATGCTCGGAGAGAGAGAGAGAGAGAGAGACAAAGATAGAGAAGGAGAGGGAAAGGGAGAGAGGAAAGAGAGGACAGAGAGAGAGAGAGAGAGTAAAAGAGAGAGAGAGGAGGGACAGAGAGCGAGAGAAATAGTGTGTGTGTGTGTGTGTGTGTGTGTGTGTGTGTGTGTGTGTGTGTGTGTGTGTGTGTGTGTGTGTGTGTGTGTGTGTGTGTGTGTTTTGTGGAGGGTTAGGGTCTCCAGTGATCAATAAATATTGTGGCACCGATCTCATCAGAGATCACTCTCTTTCCTTCTCTGCTTTGCCCTCCTCCTCCTCGACAAAGAAAGAAAAGGAGAGGGAGAGAGGAAAGAGAGAGAGGAGAGAGAAATAGGAGAGACAGAGAGAGAGAGAGAGACAGACAGAGAGAGAGTGCAGAGGAACAGAGAGAGAGAGAGGAGGAAAAGAGAGAGGAGGAAAAGAGAGAGAGAGAGGAGGGACACAGAGAAAGAGGAGGGATAGAGAGAGAGGTGTTCGACAGGTGAGGTTGAGAGAAAGAAAGAGAGAGAGGAGGGACAGAGAGGGAGAGAGAGAGGAGGAAAAGAGAGAGAGGAGGAGAGGTAGAGAGAGAGAGGAGGAACAGAGAGGAGGAGGAGGGGTAGAGAGAGAGATAGAGAGAGAGGTGTTCGACAGGTGAAGTTGAGAGAAAGAAAGAGAGAGAGGAGGGACAGAGAGGGAGAGAGAGAGGAGGAAAAGAGAGAGAGGAGGAGAGGTAGAGAGAGAGAGGAGGAACAGAGAGGAGGAGGAGGGGTAGAGAGAGAGAGAGAGAGAGGTGTTCGACAGGTGAGGTTGAGAGAAAGAAAGAGAGAGGAGGGGACAGAGAGGGAGAGAGAGAGGAGGAAAAGAGAGAGAGGAGGAGAGGTAGAGAGAGAGAGGAGGAACAGAGAGGAGGAGGAGGGGTAGAGAGAGAGATAGAGAGAGAGGTGAAGCTGGGACAGAGATGCACTTTCTCCTACAATGTAAAGTATTCAATAGGGGTGTGACGAGAAGCTTACTCCACGAGACGAGACACATTACGGGATTGGGTTCACGAGAACGAGACGAGATTTCTCGTCGAGGTTAAAAGTTGTCTCGTGAGGCGATGTGATGTCAGCGTGATGGAGCGTGGAATTACTATTGAATATCCCCCTGCCACTTTTAAATCAGACTCGCGGGTGCAGTAGTTAGTAGTACGGCATTTTTTTCTTACAATATTGTGTTCGTCTTGTCTGTCACTCTTTCGCCATTTATTATTTCCGCAGGAAGTTCTCGTTGTACGAGATCTCGTCACACCCCTAGTATTCAATGAACATATTAACACATTTAACTCTGTAATCCCAGATTCCAAAGAGATGAATGTCAATACAAAATTAAACTTTTTCCTGGGAGAAAGAGACAGGGGTTATCTTGCTGCCCGATATACACAAACATGCCACAACCTGAGAGACAGTGAATGACCACACATACACATATACACACACACAAACAAACACAGTTACACACACTGTAACACCCAAACACACACACAGTTTTGTTTTTATATTTGCCATACAAATAGATTTATAAAATGATATAAACCCATCCTAATATTGTGTTAATGTATAATTGTTTATTGTGTTTTGTCTGATGCTTTGGCAACATTGAGTAGGTTTACATGCACACCAATATTCCACTGTAATTCTGAATATGACATTATTCCGAACTTGATACAGGTCATGTAAACAGCATATTCCTGTTGAATATTCAGGATAAGGCCTTTTAGCAAACTCTTAGCAAAATACCAACATTGCGGATGTTTATTGTCCAGGAGGCTTTTTGTATAGCACTTTGAGCTGATCTTGTGTGAGGAATTTCAAGTCAATTGGACTCACTGTGTGAGGGGCGAGAGGTGCGAGGCCTTTTACAGTTTTGGCCGAAGTTATAGCGCCACCATCAAGCCGAATGGCATGATATTTTTTGGGGAGCATGAGCACATCACCATAAGCTAGTATGGTGTAATACTCGTCCCGAGACCATGTGTACCAATTTTCGTGAAATTTAGTTTTACGGATTTTGCTGTAAATTTTTGTGGTGTTTTTGGCAACCCCTATGGGTTCAACTCAAGGCCTATTCCTTAGGAAGGACTGAAGATATGTTACACATTGTATGATGATTGGTCAAACCATAAGTGAGTTTTGGCCAATTTACTCATAAGCTCCGCCCTTGGTGTAATTCTTTAATTGATGCCAGCCATGCTTTTTCACCCATCTTTCAAATTTTTAGTAGAAAAGTGTATCTCAGCCCCGCAAGGCCGCATACCACGTTTGGTGTTGATAGGATAACAATTGACAAAGTGCCTTTTCTTTCAAAAATCATTTTTTTAATAATTATAGCGTCGCAATGTGGCAGATTGGGCTCATATTTCTTGGGAACCTAATGCACATCACTCTAGTCCTTGAGCCAAGTCATTACACTTAATGCACGTGTCTGGTATATTTTTGTCAAATTTGTTTAATTGTACTTGTGTTACATATATGCATTACACACTTATATTTCAAGAGGTTTAGACAAGTTATATAGATAATTTCTGTGCATCTTCACAGACCGTTTTCCAATCCTCAGATGGTATTTCCCTGTCAGATCTTGCCTAAAAATTTTCGCTCTGAGGATACTTGGGAACCACAGATTGAAAAATTGTACGGGGAAGAAGTCAAGCCTTTACGATCACAGGCCTTTGTTGTCTGGTCTTCCAGTGGAGAGGGCTGAAGATTCATAACTTTGCTTTTGACTTGCATAGATAAAACTAGGTAGTTGAAGGTATTTTAAAGGTCACATATTATGCTTTTCAGTGTTTTCTGTCATATATACAATGTTATAATGTTGAATTTTCATGTTAAACGTGTCCAAAACTAAAATAAAATAATGAGGTAAACATATTTCAGACAAATCCCTGTGAGCTAAAACGTTCAGATTTCCAACTATTCTGAACACTCTGGTTTCAACAGTTTTTTCTGCTCTCTTATCCCTCTCCCTTTTCCTCCCTTCTTTTTCCTCTCCTCACAAATTAATCACATATTAATGAATAATTAGGTTTATTCAAGTTACAAAATGTGACAATAGAACATAAACCTATAAAATTTAAAAAAAATTAAACTAATGTAATTGTGACTAACATCATTTTATTCTACACTCATTTAAAACTTATCAATAGCAAGATGCAGCTGGTGGCTGAAACACTGAAGTCTGACCCAGTTATTGAGCTTGGTGGCCTTCACAACATTGGCACCGTTATGCGTGGTAATAAAGACTTGCTGCTCTTCATGCAAATTCCAGCTGGCCAACATGTCATGCATGCATGAAACAGTTACATAATCTAAACAATTTTTATTGTGCAAACTGCAAAGTAGAAAAATAAACTTAAATCAAATAAATAATGTTACACATACCAACAACTTTAACAATGCTTCCTTTTCAACACTAAATAGTTGTAAGATAGTCCTATGAACACTCCTTTGACCACAGGTAACATTATGTTCATGTAGAAAAGCTGCCTACTGAACGTAGCTCCACTGTCAGCGTGCTTGGGTTTTGTTTGAATAACATCAGTAGTTTGGCAGAAATATTTCAGTGAGGCAAGAAATCTTAAATCCAGTGTTTTAATTGAGCACTCCAGTGTTGCTCTGAACCCGTCTTTCTCAGCGGTCTGTAGAGGGACCGTAGGGGGATATTACGTCCATAATGTTGCCCCACTGCATGCTTGAGGTGACATGTCTTTAACGTTAGCGCGACGAGTAACGTTAGCGCGACCGGCAACAACAGTGGCTAATTTATGTCCGATTTTGTTTTTTAAACACAAAAATTGCAGACGCCTCTTCTATTGTGCACACATTTTTCTGCTGTTTCTCTGGTCTTTCTTCATCCTCTATCTTTCTTCTCTGTCCCTGAATGTGCAGTAGCAACCGGAGCCTCTCCCAGCTTAACAGACTGTTATGCTACCTGGCTAGCTAGCAGCTATAATGTTACCCAGCATGCCGATCGTTGGTGTAAATTTGTAAATGTACAATTATTAGAGTTACATATTGTTTGTTATGTCAAAATTTCGACGTGCCACTGGGTGGGGATGTGTTTTGGCCTTAAAAGTGTCCATGGCTGCGCTTCAATAACATTGCTATATACTGTTTATCTTCTGATTTTCTCCTCAGGACTCCAGACTGAAGGACAAATCGTCAGAGGTACATACAGAGAAAGAAAAGATATCTTATGATTTATCAAAACAGAATCAGCTGTTTTAGTATAATCTTTTTTTAATTAAATTCACATCTTTTGCTGATGACTTTCTGGTTTCTGTTCAGAGCTCAGGTTGGTGAGAGGAGACAGTCACTGTGCAGGAACACTGGAGCTGAAAGTTCAGGGAGAATGGAGACCAGTGGTTGAACAGGACAATATCTTTCACTGGACCCTTAATACAGCGGCTGTCTGCAGAGAGAAGGACTGTGGCCCTCCTGTTTCTGTAGGATGGGAAACTTCGCCTTTAACCTTTTACAAAGATACGCGTTGGATCAAAGCTTACTGTGTTAACATTAAGACTGCTCTGAGTGAGTGTGTAACATCAGGTTTCGCTTCCTTCATGAATCTCACCTGCTCAGGTAAGCCCATAAGTGACATAATCTATGACATAATTTATGACAGTAATGCCCAGATGGGTGTTGAGCTTTGACACACTCCCTTTTCTGTGAGCAGTCTGGTGATTGGACAGATGTCTCACAGAACTTCTAGACCAACCTTACCTATAAAACACCCTCACTGGAATATAGCTGTGGATTATTTTGGTACAGATGCTTTGGCATCATCTCTTTTTTACCATTTGCAAAGTTGACATTTCATCAGCCAAGATGAAATTTTTTGCTGCCGTTACCCCACTAACACAGAACGTTTAGGGAATGTTGGGGAACGTTAGATTTTGGTTCTCTAAAGGTTAGTTCGAACCAAACCAAAAACTAACGTTTAGGGAACGTTCCCTCAGGATTATAACGTTCCCTAAACGTTAGGGGAACTAACCAACTGAAACGTTCTCCTGTGGTTGCACTGTTACCTCCACACAACTTTCCGTTTGGTAGTTTTTGGTTGTTTTTGGTTGTTCTGAGTGCGTTTTTGAAAGGTTTATTTAAACCAGCTCCATTTAAGTTTTTGAAGTAGCATATAAAAGGTTTGCAGTCACTTGATTTAGATTCACTCAAAAATGATTGGTCTTATAAAATCTAAGTAAGATAAACAACATAGCAAGATAATATATTTATTTTTAGGCTGATATCAATTTTGCTAAAAACTATACTTTTGTGCTTGATTTTGTTTTTTTAACTGTATTAGGTGAAAATACTTAAAACAAGAATCTATCGATTTTCACAACTAAGACAATTCACTTCTTCCATTTCACTTCTAACAAGTGGCTCAATCAGTGTTTAAATCCAACCGTTACACCCCCCCGCCAGTAGGGGAAGACCGTGCCTCTGCTCTCAGGTGACCGATTCAAGTCCTGTCCTCCGGACTTCCGTTTGCGTTTGATACAATACACCTTCTTCTTCAATTTGCTTCGCCAAACAATCTCACGAAAAAGTAAGTGAAATATGTTACAGTTTCATGATTTTATGGTTGTAATGCAACGGTTTGGGGTCTAACCGTAAGCCCTTTCCCTCGTAGTGCTTTGTTATATTCCGGTTTTGATCAGGTTGACCAAAAAAGGTTCAACAACTCACTTCAGCATTTGTTTTTCCCCTCGTCGCCATCTTGCCAGTCAAGCAGCAACTTCTTTTTGGTAAACTGTTTGTGCACAAACAATGTTCTCAATGCTCGAGTTTGTGTGTAAATCCCCTGGTGAGACTTCGTGCAAAGTTTCATGTTGTGTTGAGCCTTCTTAGTGTTTTACATATAGTGATTTTGATGCGATAAAAGTAGCCTCTAGTTCTCCCATTCAAAAGGCCGTTTGACCAGAAAACGACAATACGATCAATCTTGAAAGTGGCGTTTCCGTCCTAATTATGCTTTTAAACAAAAGTTTGACTTGGGTACATTAACAAAAAGATCCTAGGTTGCATTGTGGCGAGAGTTACGCTTTAAATTGACTGCATATATATAGCGCTTTGCATATATATTGCGCTTTGTTTGCTGCTGTGCACGACGTGTATGCTTTGCCGCATCGTATGTTTTGTGTCATCGTGTTAACCTACTTGCGTTGTTGTTACAAATAAGACATACCAGCTCTTTCAATTAGTTTTAGTGTACAGTACATACATGATAGCCAGTACAATCAGTCATTTTAGGCAAGTCACTCGGCGGCCACCTAGCAACGTACTTTGGGCAGTTATCGGCGAGCTATTTTCCTATTTAAGTGAATGGGGAAGCATACAGGAAGAGACAGAATATGTGTAGGCTACACAGCTGCCATACTGGCTTTAAAAACTAGCCCCATGCATTTCTATGGATGCTGTGTCTCCCCATTAGAAAGTCTCTGAGCTACAATGCAAAAGTCCTGAGAAATACCGTCACATAAAATGTTTATGTTGTAATGTTTATGTTTACACTGTATACATTCAAATATTATTTTTGCAATCAGTACAAATTGTATGGTCTTTTATTTCAGATGACTCCGGTCCTCAAGCAAGAAAGCATTCCAGGACGGAGCGTGTGTGTGGAAGCCCTGTCCTTAAGTTAACATTTATACATGCATTTAAGAAACCAGAGTCATATTCCTACCATGGAACTACTGACACTCAACCTGGTGCTTATCATGTGACTGTTCTAATGGGTTTGTCTCTTCCTGCCTTTTTTCAGGTCAGTAGACATCACTGCCTCCACCACCTGCAAGTAAGTTTTTTTGTTTGTTTTAGTTTTTTTGCAATTGTCTAATGTAACAGAGTAGTTATGCAATGGCATTTGCAAGAAACCTACCATAAATGAACTGATCAATATTCATATCTACTTTCTTTTTAGATGAGTCAACAGCACACAGGAAACCAGCCGGTCACCCAGAGCTGGATGGGTGTATTCTAACGCAAGCTCGGCCTGCCACTTCATCTTGGGACCCAGTTGAAGGTACAGTGGCTTTTGCATAACTTAAATTATAACAGAACTGACTTCTCTTGAGAAGTTAAAAATGAGATTGTAAAAGCTCTCCACTTTGTTCCATGTGTATAATTTGTGTTTCTATATGTTTTCCAGCAACTTTTCCTGACAAGCCCGGAGGTTTGACCGGAGGTACTGCCATCCGTCGCATGCTACGGCGAGTGGCAACCAATGATGTTCTAAAACAGTATAAAAGGGAAAGAAGGCCTTCCAGGACCTGACGATCTGCAGAGTTATAACAGGCATGTGTTACTTTATCGTTCACATCAGTATTATGCTTAGCTTGGCTAATAAGAGGTTTTAATTTAACTTGTAACGTTGCTTCATTTTGACTTCTACTCTAGCAGTCTCCCAGAAAAACTTCTGCCCCACACAGACGGTAAATTGAAATTCTTCTGTGATGTTAATAATAATCATAATAATCAAAAACTATCAATATTTGTGATCAGAATAAAAACAGGGTTGTATTCAGGCAATTTGTCTTGCTTTTGTTAATGTGTTTATTCTTAGTATGACATATCAAACTTTTGTTTCTTTCTTTTTAGGTCAGTTGAGAAGGACTGAGCCTTCAAAACCATGAAGCTCTATTATTATTTTTTTTTTTTTTTTGCGGAAGCAAGAGCTGTTGGCCATTTCTACACTGCTGCCATCCTCCTGCCTCCTCCCCTCCTCCTGCCTCCTCCCCTCTGGCGGGCGCTACAGATCCCTGCACACAAAACCAACCAGACACAAGAACAGCTTCTTTCCCACTGCCATCACTCTCCTGAACTGCTGATAGGTGGGGTCATCCCCACTTTGGCCATTCAGCTACACATTACATACTTTATCATTCCAATATGCATCTTGCACAATACATTTGCACTATTACTTTGCACTCTACATCCTTATCTATTTTGTATTTTGTTTATTCTTCTTTGTATATTGTAAATTAAAGTTTTAAATCCAATCAAGTTTGCCTATTCATTCATTCCTGCTAATATATAATAATTCATTCCTGCTCATGCAGACGGTTTAAAGTAATAATAAAATTAGTATCATTGTTGTTAAAGTTTGTTAAAGGTTAGGGGAATGTCAAAAAAGAACATTAGGGGAACGTTCCCTGAAGGTTGCAACGTTAGGGGAACGTTCCATAAAGGTTACAACTTAGGGGAACGTTCTCTAAATGTTGCAACGTTAGGGGAACGTTAGGGGAACGTTCTCGAAAGGTTGCAACGTACTGGGAACGTTCTGACAACGTTCCCAGACGTTCCCAACTTTCCATAATAACCAAAACACAACCAAAACACAACCAAACCTAACCTTCAGGGAACGTTCGCGCAACCAAAAATGAACGTTCCCAGAACGTTCTGGGAACCAAAAATTGTTAGCTGGGTAGCCATGTAGCTACTTTAGTTAGCAGTTAGACACTAATAGAATATAGCAGCAATTTATTCGGTCAAATAAAGGTTTTTAAACCAAATTCTACTAACAGAAAATGTTTCCAGAGTAATGTGACACAGAATTGGGGAGAATTTAACGACACTGGCAACCAAGGTGACATTTTTTACTGCAGTTAGCATGTAGTTACATGGAACAATGTTAACACTGCAGAGGCTTAAAAAAACCACTCCAGTCCTGCCTACTTGGAGCAGATGACCAATCAGAGAAGGCCAGCTTAGAGTTGCGTAACACTTTGGCATCATCTCTTTTTTACCATTTGCAAAGTTGACCATTCTGTCTCTGCGTTACCCGTCTAACCTCATCTTCACCTTATCTTCATCCGTGTGAATCATTATACTCGTCTAACGTCACCACAGTGAATTTCCAGTTGCATGCCCACAGAAACTTAAGTAACACTCTTCCTCTCTGCTAAGTCAGTGAATTCAAATGTACAATTAGCTTCACTATGAGAACTTGCTTCTAAACTACCTGACATGTTTCTGTGTTGATAGCATCTTGCTTTGGTAGCTCAACGCAGTTTTATTTGTTATATTCTTCATTACAGCGGCTAATAATCCACTTTACAGTTAAACCTAACGTTGCACTAGTTCACTCAAGCACTCCTAAGCTACTTTACTTTAGCAATTAGTAGTGGCTTCTCTCTCCGGCTCTCTGTTGATCAGCATGTTAAATATTTAGCTATTCCTTTGCCTCCTAGTGTTATAATTTTACATGTAATTACTGTAGTTTCTTTGCCGCGTTAGAGGCGAAGCTCCGCAACAGGGAAACTCGACCATTAACGTTAGCTGCTGTAACTTAGACCCCTGTAGTCGGTGTTAATCTAATGTAGCTCCATTTAGCCGTCCCCTGGCAGCAGCCAAGAATCCAGGGAGGCTGGGCCACGGTCCAAAAGAAGCATAGCCCATCAGGTGTCAGACACTAGACTGGTTTGTAATTACCGTCAGGATTTAAAAATCACCATTAACGATGCAAGCGGACTTAACGCTCCACCAGAAACATTTAAATAAACATTCGGGCACAGATTCTAGATACTTTGGTCGCACTATATTTTACAGTAAATTAATATGATGTAATAAGACATACTTTATCAAACTAGACCAAACTAGAAATAATGCAGTCTTATACCCTAATTAGAAACCATACACCTAAATTGGGCTATAATTACTTAATTAATAGGATGTAATAAGCTTTACTTTGTATCAAATTTAAACAATATATATATAATATATATATAGAAATAACAATCTTTACTAGACAGAAAATGAACACAGTTATACTCTGATTACAGTAATCTGTAATCTTGCTAGACTTTCTTAAATTGGTAATTAGTGATAGATTACAATGGAAAATGGCTAATTGATGCACAGATTTCCATTACACAGGTAAAATAAACAGGTGGTATTTTAACAAATGTATTTATTTATTTGATTGATTGATGATTGATTAATTGTGTATGGCCTATTGCAGTTCACCTGTATCTGGTCTTTCATAGTGGGACACTGAGCTGTTTGTTGTTAGCCTGGGAAGAGAGCACAGTGTTTTTACCCTTTTCCATGAAGATCGGAATTATTAACGTTACAAACATTAACAGTAATGTTAACAAAAAGTACAGTATAGTGGTTAGTATTAAAGGGCAACTACTATATAGCATTTTCAGGATTATACTTGCATTTTGTGTTTGTACAAAAACACTTAATTTTTCTCACACTGCCCATGGTTGCTGCACCTGTATTCACCCTCTGTATGAGATGCTCTGTAGGAGCGCCTGTCTCTTTAATCCCTCCCCCTTGAAAAAGCCAGTCTGCTCTGATTGGCCAGAGCACTTCCTGGAATCTCTGGAGCCTCCACTCCGTGTTTCACTAGCTAGCTAACACTGGAGCTACTGCAACGGAGTATGCGGCAGGACTTTGTACTGTGAAAAATCACCAATAAAGGCTTCTAAATTTGGGGAGAAATTACCAACATTGGCCCGAGATTATAGCTATTTCGCATTAGCATGTAGCTACTTAATAGTTAGCAGCATGCTAACGTAGGTGTGTAGTGGAACAAAGCAGCACTTTCTACTGTCAAAAATCACAGATAAAGGCTTCTGAACCAAACACTACCCAATCTGATATGTTTCAGCAGGAATGCGACCCGGAATTGAGGAGAATTTAACAACGTTAGCAGCCAAGATTACATTTTTTGCTGCCGTTAGCCATGTAGCTACTTTAGTTACAAATTAGACACTAATAGAATATAGCAGCAATTTATGCAGTCAAATAAAGGTTTTTAAACCAAATTCTACTAACAGAAATGTTTCAGGAGTAATGTGACACAGAATTGAGGACAATTTAACGACAATGGCAACCAAGGTGACATTGTTTACTGCCGTTAGCATGTATGTTAACACTACAGAGGCTTAAAAAAAACACTCCAGTCCTGCCTACTTGGAGCAGATGACCAATCAGAGAAGGCCAGCTTAGAGTTGCGTAACACTTAGCTGAGAGTAAAAAAAACTGTTGAAACCAGAGCATTCAGAATAGTTGTAAATGAAAACCTTGTTCATTTTGGGAACAGGGCCTAATGCGGGGTAATTAACTAGTCTATGGCGCCCCGCCATAGTCTCATTTCTTCCTCCACAGTTTCATATATGAACTGAAAATATTTTTTCTTTCATGCCGTTGCTTCAACAAAGATATCTCTTAGTCCAGTCAGTAATGTCACCTCCAATAAACACCAAAGAAGCCCCCAACCCGCTGTATGCAATGTTCGCATGCAGGCAGGCACGCCCGCACACACACACACACACACACACACACACGCTGGAAAGTTCACGGCTCTCCATTTACATCGATACAATGTGTTTCTGATTAAATTGCTTTCAACAACACAACATTGTTTACATGAACACATATTCTTCATAGATACAGTACAGTAGCCTTTTAATTTTGCTCTCCAAGTGTACCAGATTGATGCATTTCACTTTAAAATGTTCACATTTTACTTCCTTGGGGGCATCGTCCCGGACCCCTCTAGAGGGTCGGAGGGCCACACCCCATAGTCTCACAAAAAAACTGAACTGTGTTTGTTTACTGTCTAATAAAGACCACATAATATCTACTTTTAGTACAATTTAATACAAAGTATGGCTTTCGATACGATACGATACAATACAACTTTATTGTCAGCCAAGGCTGAAATTCTTTGTGCATCCCTGGGTAGCTCATGTAAAAAAGAGGACATACACATCATACATATAAACATACATAAGATTAATAACACCAACAGACATACATGAAACACTATCACAAATGACATAAACTTCCAACTAGGAAAACAAAGAAAACATGTATAGCAACAGGACATGAACATGAACATACCCACAGACAATATCTTGGAGACGTATAACCCTGAATAAGTATTGCACTTGATTTAATGTAGCTGGTTTAACAATAGGATAGATTGATGTATGAAAGAGTTTTTTAGTCTGATGCGATTAAAAGAATGAACTCTAAAGCGTCTGTTTGAAGGCAGAAGCTGATATTCACTGTGCAAGAAATGTGAAGAGTTGTTTGAAATATTTCTGGCCAGTCCGAGCATACTATTATTGTGAGCCTCCTGAAAGGAATGTGCTACAGGTAGTCCTATAATCTTTGAGCAAATTTTAATCTGATTAAATAGCTTTGTTTTATTTTTAACTGATAGGCTACTTAGCCAAGCAGTACTACAGTAGAGCACGATACTCTGAATTACTGATGTGAAAAACAAAGAAATGATTTGGCTACTAGCTCCAAAGGATCTCAATCTACAAAGAAAATAAACACGCTGTTGTATTTTTTTGCAGGTTTATTATGGCTTATTAGTGTATCGTACAAAAAGGTTTTCATACGTATCTATATATCTTAGTTGTGATAGTAAGTTAGTTAAAATCCCTTCAATATAGGCATAGGAAAAAACAATCACTGATAATTCCTTCAATCGCCGATATACAATCTGATCACCATTGGCACAAGCCTGGTGTTTTTTTATCTCTCTCTGTTTTATCTTCTATCATCTCTCCAGACTCTGTCAGGCTGGTGAATGGGACAGGTCAGTGCTCAGGCAGACTGGAGGTAAAGACTAACCAGTCTACCCAGAGGTGGTCCTCAGTGTGTGAAGCTGACTTTGACCAGCAGGATGCAGAGGTGGTCTGTAGGGAGCTTGGCTGTGGGGCTCCTTCAGTCCTCCAGGGGGCGCTCTTTGGAGAAGTGAAGGCTCCAATAAGGGCCAAAGAGTTCCAGTGTAGAGGCAAAGAGTCTGCTCTCATGGACTGTAGAAGCTCAGGCTCAGATAGAAACACCTGCTCATCTGGAAAAGCTGTTGGACTCACCTGCTCAGGTAGAAGAGGAGCTGCAGCTTTGATTTGGTTCATTTCTTTTCTAATGAAACTCTTTTACTGATGACTCTGGTTTCTGTTCAGAGCCTTTCAGGTTGGTGGGAGGAGACAGTCGCTGTGCAGGAACACTGGAGGTGAAACATCTGAGAGAATGGAGACCAATGGTTGATCCAAACTGGACCCTGAAGGATGTAAATTTGTTCTGCAAACTTTTGGACTGTGGCTCTGCTGTTTCTAAAGGAGAGAGACAACTGTCCCACGGAAGACATTTGGACAAGTGGATGATCAACAATGTATGTTATCTTTCTGAATCTCTTCTGAGGGAGTGTTTAAGGACAGCTTTATCAATCTCTGCCATGGATCTCACCTGCTCAGGTAAGCTTATCATTGACATAATCTATGACATCCCCATGGTGACACAGGTGTCACACATTCTTTAAATGTTCAGGAAAGTTCCTCATTCAGCTTTAAGGTCCCTGTGTTTCCATGATAACATTTCCAAGATGGCTGTGTGCATGGTCAACAAATATGACAGAACTAGCTCATTTTATTTAAAAGCTAATTCAGATGCTTATATAACATGCC
Organism: Perca fluviatilis; assembly: GCF_010015445.1. Taxonomy (NCBI): domain Eukaryota; kingdom Metazoa; phylum Chordata; class Actinopteri; order Perciformes; family Percidae; genus Perca; species Perca fluviatilis. Next base: position 44,945,159 of record NC_053114.1, on the reverse strand, counting down.
ATATGTTACGATTGACCTGTTCTGACCACATTTGTTAAACAAATTGATATAAAACAGATCAGGTTACTTTTACTTTACACAGGGAAATATCAGGTTTTTAACCTTAAAATAGTCAAGAAAACCTAATGTAACGACTTTGTCACAATAAGAACAATTATAATGATCTGCTCAGTTAATTAAGCTGATTCAATAATATTGAACTAACATATTTTGTATTGTTCAATTCAAATCATATTGAACCAAATGTAAACAAAAAAATCATGTAAAATGAATTCAATTTTGTAAACATGGTTTAGGAAGCCAACAAACACGATTTTACCACCCTATATTAGTCATATTATAATGTAATTAATAATAAGGCAGAGGATCTGTTGATGAAAGGGTGTGGAAAGAGGAAATCATTGCCATTGTTAAGTGGTATGACAACATATGTGTAAACCTGACAAAGCTTGATTCTGGAGCAGGTCAGATAAAGCATTTATGGAAGCCAACAGGCCACACATTGTCACGGAGTACAACTCATTCATGGGGTGGTAGACACAAAAGTGAGGTCACACAGTAAGCCATTATAATAACCATTGCTAATAAAGGGTAAATTAAATTAATAGTTAATTAAACTTAACTAACAACAAAATGATCATTAATAATGTCTACTAATTATTTATGCGATCATTCATATTACAGTTTCGTGTTTCTCAAATGATAACATTTTAATTATATTAAGTATTTGTTATGATTAAGAAATCGTTTATAAACCATCAATAAACATTATTTGGATGGCTTTGATAAAGTTGCATCTGATTAATATAACACCTTATTAATAGTTAATTAAGACTTTATCTATAAACATTTAGTTATTTCATTTCAATTTTATTTCAGACACTTAGGTCCATATCGGTATAAAATTATGTAAAACACAACACAGACAAGACAAAAAAGATTGAATGTCATAAGATCAAAGTAATTAAAACACATGCAGACGTTTGTTCCAATGTTTCCAAAAGCAAGAAGTGTACCTTGTGTCACTTAGTGTGGGGTCAGTTAAAGCCTTTATAATTACATTATATTACAATTAAGTTATGCAGCACATAAATTCATACCTAAAATTTCTCAAAACAGCATGAAAGGTGGGAACATATCTAGTCACAAACATATAACTATTATCAGTGTACAAATCATCATCTCTTTCATCGATCTCAAAAAAAGATTTAATGGGGCCAGATAAAGATTACTTGATGCTTTATAGACCAGTTATTAATCATTAACTAATTGTTTTAAGCATTGATATCAGTTGGTGTTGGAGTAGATATATTGAGTAGATTGTATTTGCTGTTTAATTTTTTTAAGGACCCCCTGGAAAATGAGATGATTCATCTCAAGGGGTTATCCTTCTAATAAATACTTATGTATTTGAAATGTCTGGGTAAATAACTTTTTCTCCATTGAACCCACTGTATTTTATTTTAAACAGCATATAGAATATTTGGTATATTTTTTAAATGTGTACCATATTAAGTTCAAATAAATAATACAATCATATGATTGAAGTGGATCCCCCTTTGCTGCCAGAGCTACTGCTGCCCTAAAAAGAAGAAAAGTAAAGACAGACATGTTAATTTAACCGGAATCTGTAATGACAGTTAACTCTGGTCGAAAAATTTGTCCTTTTGGTAATAGACAACTGGATGTAACATTGATTTAAACAAAATATTACATGATCTCATTGCTTTTATGTAAAAAGATATATCACTACAATTACTCCTACTATGAATAATATAAATAATGCTACGATTCAAATTTTCTCAATGTAAATGCACACATATGGAGAGAGAGAGAGAGAGAGAGAGAGAGAGAGAGAGAGTGTGTGTGTGTGTGTGTGTGTGTGTGTGTGTGTGTGTGTGTGTGTGTGTGTGTGTGTGTGTGTGTGTGTGTTGATTACAGCTGGAAGGACCAGCTGCTCTTTTCCTATTCCATGACACTGCATTTTCCCCCAGAATGAAATATTACAATTACAGACAGTAATATGAACATTAACAATTTATTTATTTTAATTATAAATGCAGTATGGTGTGTGTGTGTGTGTGTGTGTGTCTCTGTGTCTGTGAATGAATACACAAAAGAGAGAAATCTGCAGATGATGATGTCATATTATTGTTTGAAAACATGTTAACACCAGGGGCGTAGGCAGAAATAGTATTTTGGGCGGGCCAGTACAAATGTGAGTGGGCCATTTTCAAAAAGACGAAGTAGCTAAAAGGACTAACTGAAAAAAACAGCAACAATTTTACCTTCCAACATATACTGCATTACAACGGCAATAGCAGTACTGTCTACAATATGCTCAACCAACAAAACTCAGTCTAAAAAGTTTGTACACAACAATATAGATAAAAACCTGTAGATTGTAACATATTCAGGCTAAAATATATATTTCCAGCAGCATTGGCTCTGCACAGCACGGTTATAAAATTAACCATTTTATTGCACAAAGTGGCAACTAAACATGAACCCAAACAGCAGAGAAGGCGTTTACATACTGCAGGACATAGAATAGCCTACATCAGACAGAAATCACACATGTAACAATGCAACAGCATTGTTGCTTCAGGACTATGGTCAGATCATGAGCCGCAAATGGCTACCAGCAGTAAAAGAAAATCAAAGAATGAAAACTTCCAGCCAAGCATTGTTTGAACTATGAAAGATATGATGAAAAGTGGCCAGCAAAGTGCCAAATCTTAGACAGTGGATCGAGTCCACGGCAGTGACAGGATCAAAGAAAACTAAAAACGACGTCACTCACAGATAAGTTAACTTCTTATTTAATGTGGGCAAAACACAAACACGTTTCAAATAGAAGGCATCATCAGTGTTCATCATTTCTTACTAAATAGGAAGGTTACTAGGTTACTTAACTAATAACACAAGAAGTGTGAAAGACATTTGACTTAATGTGTACCTCTGTGAGGGCTTCCTCTCTGGCTGATGGGCTGTCAGCTCCGCTGGGGAAATGTCCGTAGATGCTGAAATGTCTACATGCTGCAGAAAAGCTCGTCCTTATTTCCACTGGATTCCATCCAAGAAAACTGCCCATAGCACTTTAAAGAGAAGCCATTGTTGTCGCGGTAACTTTTAACAGTAGCTACATTGCTTAACACATCCATGGTACATTGTCTAAAAAGCCGGCTAGCTAACGTTAGCTAACGTTAGCTAACGTTAGCTGCTGAAGGCAGCCCGAAGAGTCTGCCTGTTGTTACTGTAGCAACCAACTACGTTCCGAAGGCATTTGATCTAATTGTTTGATTGTATGGTTTAAACAGTTTTGTTTTAATCAGAAGAAAATACACATTAAACACACACAACTAGCTAGTTCTGTTATTATTTCTTTTTTTGCATACATTTGAATATTTTTCATAACAAAACGTATTTTGATCAAACTTGGCTGGACGGGCCAGTGAGTAAAGTGGGCGGGCCAGTGCCGCCCTGGCCCATTACTGCCTACGCGCCTGGTTAACACTGATCAAAATGGAAAACAATTGTAAGAGTGTATTAAATCTAAATTGTATGTAACATGGCTGCAGTCTGTGGTGTTATAAAGATGTGTTCTAGTGTCAATGATCAACTTCTGTTGGAACAATGCTGAGTCCAGTTTGAATCACTGAATAATCTTTTTATTTTGTGTCTGGTGTCTTTTATCTCTCTATTTTATATTCTATCATCTCTCCAGACTCTGTCAGGCTGGTGAATGGGACCAGTCTGTGCTCAGGCAGACTGGAGGTAAAGACTGACCAGTCTACCCAGCGCTGGTCCTCAGTGTGTGAAGATGACTTTGACCAGCAGGATGCAGAGGTGGTCTGTAGGGAGCTTGGCTGTGGGGCTCCATCAGTCCTCCAGGGGGCGCTCTATGGAGAAGTGAAGGCTCCAATAAGGGCCAAAGAGTTCCAGTGTAGAGGCAATGAGTCTGCTCTCATGGATTGTAGAAGCTCAGGCTCAGATAGAAACATCACATGCTCATCTGGAAAAGCTGTTAGACTCACCTGCTCAGGTAGAAGAGGAGCTGCAGCTTTGGATTGGTTTATTTCTTTTCTAATGAAACTCTTTTACTGATGACTCTCTGGTTTCTGTTCAGAGTCTGTCAGGTTGGTGGGAGGAGACAGTCGCTGCGCAGGAACACTGGAGGTGAAACATCTGGGAGAATGGAGACCAATTCGTTACTCTAACCAGCCCCGGTATTTAGCAGCTGCTGCCTGCAAAGAGTTGGACTGCGGCTTTGCTCTTTCTGCAAGAGAGAGAGAGGAGTCCTCATTCAGATTTGTGTGGTTGATCAGACCTGACTGTCAGTCTGGATCTGCTCTGAGAGATTGTGCAGCATCAGATTTATCTACCTCAATCGTAAATCTCACCTGCTCAGGTAAGCCCATTAGTGACATCATCGATGACATCATCCATGGCAGTAATGTACACACATGCACCAGCTAGAAAGGCAGCAGAATGTTTCCAGCAGCCATGAAGGAGTCTGATCTGCTGCCTCAGTAAATCAGGTGCTTAATGCACCAAGATATCTGTATTAGGGATGCACATGTGCATCTTTGGTCTGAGGCTGATGCGATACACATCTCAATGCACTGCTGTCGATCAGATACATTAAAGCAATTATTCACCTGCTATTGTGAAGCAGGGAGATTTAATGTCATTCAAAAGATTGATGCTATGCAATTCATATGAGTTTGATTTTAGTTCCTAACCAAATCATAAATGAAACTAGAACTGCAAGCAGTTATGACAGAGTCCAAGCCTCCAATGTGAGTCACCCCTGAAGACCTACGGAGTCTGCCACAGTCAAACCCACAGTGTGCCGTGGTCCAGAGCCTCAAGGTGGCATGGCAAACAGGAATGTCAAGTTTTGCAAGTTTTGCAAACAACGAGCTGGACCAAATGGGCAAGGCCTAAGTCATGTGATTCAGCTTCATTCAAGTGATTCGTGGATGTATGATTTTTAAATCTGCAAAGTGTAAAGTGGGAGATATAGGCCAAAACGTGTCTACCTTGATTATAGCGCCTCCTAACTGCCAATTTTCACTGAAACTGAGTCCAGAGCCTCAGGGTGGCATGGCAAACAATAATCTCTAGTTTCGCATTGATAGCATTTACTTTGGAGGAGATATGCCAAAGTTCGTGTTTTGGTCACTAGCAACAAAGATTTGTTTGTTCGTAATTTGCACATTTTAACAACATTTTAACAGAACAAAATTCTTTTGATAATTTTTTTATCTGATCCATCTGAAAATGCTATTTGCAGAGTTTCAGGCGAGTTCAGGCGAAAACCTAGACTGGGTAAACCCAGCCCAATCTGCCGCTGATTTCAGTTCGCCCTGCTGCTCAGGCTGGAAACCTGTACGTTTATCTATAAACAATGGTGTTTTTTGTCTCCAACGTCACCTTCCAGGCAGCTAACCCTAACCTTAATCCTAAACATAACCATTGCTGTGTTGCCTGGAAGGCGACGTTGGGGGCAAAAACCACCAAAACACTTTTATCTATCCTGCTTCAGTCACACATTTGCAGGAACCAATCACAAACAGGCTTATCCACCTGGCGCGCTATTGGTGGGTTTAACATGATGACGATAGAGAATCGACCAAGCAGCTTCTTGTTTACATTGAACATGGCGGCCGCTGAAGCGCAGCAACCCGTTGATGCCGCTGTCACTGCTGTTTTAAAAGATTTCAAAGGCAAGTTTTCTCTGAAAACGGAACAGAAAGTTGCCCTGGAACATTTCTTACAAAGGAGGATGTGTTTGCCTTACTAACAACCGGCTTTCGCTCTGCCCTTAATTTCACTGTCTATGGCTCTGCCTCGCTCTGCAAAGTACGTCACCCGGATCGTTGGTCTGATTGGTTGAAGGACTATCCAATTGCATACAGAGTCATTTGAACTATGACCACTGATCACGCCTCTTGTGCAGTAGAAAATATATTTATATTATATCATCTCTCCAGACTCTGTCAGGCTGGTGAATGGGACCAGTCTGTGCTCAGGCAGACTGGAGGTGAAGACTAACCAGTCTACCCAGCGCTGGTCCTCAGTGTGTGAAGATGACTTTGACCAGCAGGATGCAGAGGTGGTCTGTAGGGAGCTTGGCTGTGGGGCTCCTTCAGTCCTCCAGGCGGCGCTCTATGGAGAAGTAAAGGCTCCAATAAGGGCCAAAGAGTTCCAGTGTAGAGGCAATGAGTCTGCTCTCCTGGACTGTAGAAGCTCAGACTCAGATAGAAACACCTGCTCATCAGGAAAAGCTGTTGGACTCACCTGCTCAGGTAGAAAAAGAATTAAACTTTTATTTGGTTAATTTCTTTTCTAATGAAATTCACTTTAAAATGTTGCTGATGGTTTCTGTTTAGAGCCTGTCAGGTTGGTGGGAGGAGACAGTCGTTGTGAAGGAACACTGGAGCTGAATCATCTGGGAGAATGGAGACCAGCGAGTAATTGGGAATTTAAATCCGACTTTACCCAGAAGTTAGGAGCTGCTGCCTGCAGAGGGTTGCACTGTGGCTCTGTTGTTTCTGTAAAAGAAAGAGAAGTGTCTGAAGACCTTAATAAAATTTCTGTTTGGAGTATTAAGTCTGGCTGTGTTGAGTCTGGATCTACTACTACTCTGTGGGAGTGTGCAGAATCAGATACCTCTCCATACATCTTCAAAATCATCTGCTCAAGTAAGCCCATCAGTGACATCATCTATGCCATCATTCATGACAGTAAAGTTTTCAGTATGTCCCTGCCTTTGTCACAGTGACAGTCAGTGGTTTACATTGGACTAAACTGTAAAGTTATCCAGGACAATCTGTCTGTCACGTGATATAACATCATTTTTCAGGGTCCATTTTTTTTTAACAGAGGGTGAATGGGACCTTTTACCGTGGGTGCTTTCACCCCGAGCAAAAATATTTAAACGTAAACGGTATGTTGGGGTTTATACATGCCGATACTGATTTGGTAACACCTCAGACACACCCACCAAAATGAGAAAAAAACGTACCTCAAAATAGGGTTGGGCGATCACTTTTACTTTCATATCGTCCAATTGTGGTTTCTCAATATTGCTGACAGGGAGGCTACATTAAACCTGTAACATACACAGACTGTTCAAGGAATAATTCGCTTCCAAACTGGTTACACCTGCCTGGCTGTCTCGCTTCTTGCTTGACTGACATGCAGACGTGAGATGCTAAGCTTATTGCATATTTCCGGTTGCCGAAACATCTGTGTTGCTGACAGCGTTCTCTTGCTTCTCTGGCTCAACCTGGTTAATATAGGTATATTCTTCACAGCAGCGGCTAATTATGCGCTTTAAATTCAAACCTACCCTCGCTCAACACTCACAGATCTTTCCTTCTTTTAGCGACTTTCTTGCTAATCAGTCCCTCCAGGATTTCGCGGCCTTTTTTGAGATTGTTGCAGCCCAAAATGCCTGATTTTGGGGGAGCTTTTGTAAAAAAAAATTGATAAAAAAGTTGCGTTTTTTTTTTTTATAATTCTTAATAAATAATAAATTAAATAAATAAATAATTAATAATAATAAATAAAAAGGAAACTTATTTTGGGTAGAATAAAACTACTCTGGGCTGAGTTTACCTAGTACCTTTGCCAAAAAGGCTCAGGATGCTGCAAATGTTGGTATAATATTAAAATGGCTGGTGGATTTAAGACTGAATGAATAAGATTGAATGAATCAAATTTGAACATATGTGTCAGTGGCTTGTTGATCTTTACATTGTATGAATTTACATTCATACAGTTTGATAAAGCACTTATTGGACTTTAACTTATCATTACAATAATGAGCATAGCTGTCCTCAATTTAGATTTAATTTAGCCAACAAGATTGAAACAGCAGCAGCTTTCAGCGACTTTAGAGTGAAAAAACTTTACAGTGTACATTGATGTTAAAATGAATACAGGTTGGCAGGACGGTCTGATTTGCATGGTCTTTTGCTGTAAGTTTTCTGTTGTAAATGTGAGATGTTCGAGTCAAGCACGTCTCGTCTTCATATCAGAAACAAGGAAATGAATTTGGCGACGTACATGTGTTATGTCAACCCGTTCTCACCATGGATGGTTCTCACTCCCGCTTGGTCATTGGCTCTCAGAGTCGTGTCCTCAGAGTCCGTAGTACTGACACAATGTCTGCCATGTGAGTCACACCGAATTCACGGTGATTGGTTGACTTTGTGTGAATTGTTGCGATCGCGACATCTCAAAATCCTGGAGGGACTGGCTAATGCAACAGGTCTTTACACGTTATTTAGTTATGTTATCTACTTTATCTTAGAAGCTAGTGATGTCTTCTCCCTCTCCTGCATTCTGTTGATCGGTGTCTTAAATGTTTAGCTATTCCTCTGCCTCTTGTAGAGATAAATTAATTGTACATATAATTAATGTAGTTTATTTGTCTTGTTTGAGGCGAGGCTTGGTGAATTGGAAGCGCGGCTCCGCATCAGGGAAACTCAATTGCTAACATTGGTTGCTGTAGCCCCCAGAAGTCAGTGCGGCCCAAACGAATGTAGTTCCTGTTAGCCGGAAGCCGGGACACCAGGAGGCTGGGTAACGAAGCCTAGCCCAGCCTAGCAAACTGGTTTGTACAATAGATATAAAATTCACTCATCACTTATGCTATTCAACGGGGCTCAGTAGGCGGACTTGCAGCTCCACAAGTAACATCTCTTAATGCACAGAATACAGTCTTAGTTGTGACAGAAAAGTATTTAAAATATCTTTTTTGAAGCTTAATATGGGCCTGAGAATAAAACAATTGTCAATCGGCCCCTTCAGTCGCCAATATACAATCCCTTTGCCAATCAGCACAAGCCAGGAAACATCGTTCAATTCAAAGATTGAATGTGCCCGATCAGCAATCATCTCTCTGTTTCCATACCTACTGCTTTAGCCAATCAGCTCTCTGTGTTTACAGACATACTGCTTAAGCCAATCGTCTCTCTGTGTTTACAGAACTACTGATTCAGCCAATCATCTCTCTGTGTTTACAGACCTGCAGCTTTAGCCAATCAGCTCTCTGTGTTTCCATACCTACTGCTTTAGTCAATCATCTCTCTGTTTACAGACATACTGCTTTAGCCAATCGTCTCTCTGTGTTTACAGAACTACTGATTCAGCCAATCATCTCTCTGTGTTTACAGACCTGCTGCTTCAGCCAATCATCTCTCTGTGTTTACAGACCTGCTGCTTCAGCCCAACATCTCTGTGTCCTTCTCCATGGATGGGGTCTCGAGCCGGCCGGGGGGGGGGGGGGGGTGTTGGGGGGGCCCCTTCCCCTTCGCTTCCCCCCCCCCCCCCCCCCCCGGGCCCCCCTTTTCCTCCCCCTTTCCCCCTCCTCCAACTCAGTCACACAAACCACCCCAGCCAGCTCAATCATTTTTTTTTTTTTTTTTTTTGGCTTTTTTTCTTTTTTTTTTTTTTTTTTTTTTTTTTTTTTTTTTTTTTTTTGTTGTGCTTTTTTTCAATTTTAACAAAAAATGTTCACATGATTGCCTCTGACTCTCTTTTTTTTCTTATTTTAAGAGGTTTATGATATAATTTTAAAAAATGATTATTATTAAAAAAATTATTTTTAAACAATAGTATATTTTTTTGTTTTTTTTTTTTTGTAGTTGAAGAAAAAAAAAACACACAAAATTTTAAAGAGTATAAGATGTCCGAGCCCAACCCGAGCCCGACACAGTTACAATCTCGTTTTTTTCTCATACTAATGACACATGTACGTTTGTTTGTGTGGAAAGCTTTTATTAAGCAACTGTAGGAAGGCATTCGAAAATGTCAACAGATGAACTCATCAGCGCACACGGGGCAACAAGCGCACGTTAACACAGGCGCGCAGCTACATAATAAGCTGTTTTAAATTTAAAATGTTCAATGCTTTATTGCACTGATGTGACCAAGCCCGACCCAAACCCGAACATCATTTCTACATATCTGTCCGAACCCGGCCCGGGTATCCATCCTCTAATGACCACAACCTGAAGGACAATATCAACACTTGTAGTTATTTGGGCTAAATAATCATTTTGAGTATATCAAAATCGCAAATAGACTCCCCGTTCCAACCCTCACGGTCCCTCAGATCCACCTCAGCCGGTCTTGTCTGTATCCACAAGTCCAACCTTCGCGGTTTTGGGGACAGAGCCTTCTCCAGGGCAGCTCCCAGGATCTGGAACTCCCTCCCCCAAGAGATCCGCACCTCTGAGTCCCTCACCATCTTCCAGTCTCGCCTCAAGACCCATCTCTTCACCTCTGCCCATCCCTGTTTTGTTTGTCTTTATGATCTACCTACCCGGTAAAGTGACTTTGAGTTCGCAAAAAGCAGTATATAATTTCAGTTTATTATAATTATTACTAGCGTCAACTTAGTCTTATTTCTACAAATTATTTTAAAATCTGTATAACAAAGGTAACTCTGTCCTCAGAGCATCAATTCTGATAAAGATGAACTCCACAAATACCCTTGAATGGGAGCTTTGGGACTCACAATGTTGTTTGATGTGATGACTTTGTGTTTGATCAGATCCGTGGCCTTTTCGAATCAGAGCGATCGTCCTGCTGCTAATTCTTCTGTTGGGGACCACTGGCCTTTACTTTTTCTGCAAGGTACAGACATGTCTGATGTTTCTACCACTGACTGTGTTTATTGAACTGAAGAGAGCAGTGATACAGGAAGTAACGTGTGTGCTGTCATGTCTCTCCAGGTCAACAAGGGGCGGTTTCCATACAGACGGAATCGGATTATTATAACATATCCCCCAATATCATAAGGGTTCCCAAACCGCAAACCCAAACCCCGACAAATTAACATGGGGTGTTGATGGTGCAGTATGTTGCATAACGCACAGAGTAGTCAGGTCACTTCCACGACTACCTTCGAAGTCACTGTTCCATTATCTTTAATGTGACTATTACGCCACTGTTCATCACACCCCCAACCGGCCCCGTCAGACACCGCCTACCAAGAGTCTGGGTCTGCCGAGGTTTCTTCCTAAAAGGGAGTTTTTCCTCGCCACTGTCGCAACAGCCTGTTAATGCTTGCTCTTGAGGGAATTACTGTAATTGTTGGGGTTTTGGAATTTATAGAGTGTGGTCTAGACTTACTCTATCTGTAAAGTGTCTCGAAATAACTCTGTTATGATTTGATACTATAAATAAAATTGAATTGAATTGAATTAAAAGAAGATGCTCTATGATGCTGGTTTGGTTCCAGCCCTGAGGAACCTTCTCTAAAGGATAAGGGTCTCCTGAGATTCTACAAGGGCCCACGCTCTAGACACTGAATCTACAGTCAAGGATTACCAGTTTGGTGCACCTTTTTAAGCATTTTGCCCCGTTTTCTAAAGAAACATGAATTTTCTTTTTTTTAAATGACCTTGAGTCACCTTTTTCTTGGATTTTTGTAGAGGGCAAACTTGGCCTTGTGACCATTGGTTCTAATAGTTTGGGGAAAATTTGCAATTTGGGTCAGGAAGAACCAATTCCCCCATTGAAAACCTGCCATATGTCCCAATATTAGGGAAGGCTAAATTATGGGGCTCTGCAAGCGAGACATTCTTGTTCCTCCCCCGTCTTCCCCACTGCCTGCAGATTGTCGTATCGGTTCTGGACTGTTCAGGGGTGTCACCACGGCAACGTGCTGTGTTATCGCTATGACATTCTGCGGACTGAGACACTAGTGGGCTGCCGGGCTGTGCGTTTCTCAGAGGCGCCGCATATGGCGACTCGGTGTGTCTGTGCATGTTGCTTTAATGTGACATGCACCTACGATACCAAGACACATTCCTTGTGTGTGTAAACGTACTTGGCAATAAAGCTTTTCTGATTCTGATTCTGATTAGGACATTTGGGAGGCTTTTCAATGGGGGATTGGATCTTTCCAATTTTCCCGACCCAAACTGCAAAATTCTAGCAAAAGTAGCCATCCCATTTTAGGGTCTTCCATCCCATTTTAGGGTCTTCCATCCCATTTTAGGGTCCATGACATTTTCTACAGAACACCATCTTTGATACTGAAAAAGGTTACCCAAGTTGATCCAGATTTTTGATGAAACTCAGCCTAATGGTGTTTCTGGTTCTCCAGGGGGATTGTGCACATGGTTTTACCCTGAAAAGAAGCACTCTGAGGCCCATACATACATTCCAGCCACCCCCTGGTACTCCCAATTGGGAAAGGACATTTGGGTAAAACTCTGTGCCAATCAGTTCAGAACACTTGGGAAGACCCAAGGGCCCCTTTGAAAACCAAATTTCCAAATATCAGGGAAGGCTAACAGATATATTTGGTACTCTTTAAATTGGGTTGATGGTTTGTACCAAGCATCCATCCCATTTTGGGGTCCTTAGCATGGACCCAGGCCCATCAAAATTGGGTTACACATTCTACAGAACACCATCTTTGATACTGGAAAAAGGTTCCAAGTAATTGGGGCAATTTATAATTTTCACTGGTTCTCCAGGGGGGGATGTGTGCATTTAGTTACCCCGGAAAGGAGCACTCTAAGGCCCATAGATACATCCCGGGCCATCCCCTGGTACTCCCATTTTGGGAAGGACATTGGAGAAGAGTTGTGCAGTTTGGAACTTGGAAGACCCAACAGCCTATTGAAAAGCCTGCCAAATGTCCCAATATTAGGCAAGGCTAAACTACAGTTTTGGGGTTCTTGCATGGACCCAGGACCGCACCCAGCGCCACTAGGGAGCAAAATGGGGCATTTTATCCTGGCGCCGGGCCTGCACAGGACCACCAAAATTGGGTCAAACATTCTAGAGAACACGATCTTTGATACTGAAAATATATATATATATATATATATATATATATACTTAAAGAATTTTCTTATTTCATTAAAAATGTATTTCTACTTTTTACTACTTCTTTTACTTCAGGAATTGACCTGACTTTGTAAATTAGGATTATGTCTGTGTTTTATAATGAAGGAAGTTTCCTATTTCATAAGAATTTTGCTTATTTCTGTAGACAAGAAGTTTGAGTAATTTTGTACTTAAGCGCTTTTTTATTTCATTAAAGTGCTCATATTATGCTTTTTGGATTTTCCCCTTTCCTTTATTGTGTCATATATCTTTTTTGTGCATGTTATAGGTTTACAAAGTGAAAAAGCCCAAAGTCCACCCCAAAGGGACTTACCATCTCCAACAGAAAACACTGTTCACAAACTGCTCCAAACAGCTTTATTGTAGTCCAACCTTTACTTCAGAGACAAACGTGGTCACTTTGTAACACACGTTATAATGCTCGCCTAGCTGCTAGCATGGCACGCCCTCATACTCTGCTTCTGACTGGCTAGTAGTCCTTACCTAGGTACTGTCAGGGCACGCCCTCATACTCTGCTTCTGACTTGCCAGTAGTCCTTACCTAGCTACTGAGCATGTGCGACTCCCAACAAAGATGGAACAGAAGTGAGATGCCTCACTCTGTAGCTAAAACAGAGAGCTCAACACACAGGGTGAAAAGAGGAGCTGCAGCAATGTGCAGTATGACAACAATATGGAGTTTTTTGAAAATGAAACCATGTAAACCTATTCTGGTACAATTATGAACCTGAAAATGAGCATAATATGAGCACTTTAAATAGTTTGCTAATATTTGTGCTTCAGGAATTTACCTGACTTTGTGTTTAGGATTTTGATTATGTTAAAAAAATTACATAATGACCTGTATCATGAAAAATTCACTTATTTCTGTAATTTGATATTTTTTATTTTAAGATGATTTCTTGGGACATTTTAGGCCTTTATTTACATAGGACAGCTTAGACGTGAAAGGGGAGAGAGAGGGGGGAATGACATGCAGCAAAGGGCCGCAGGGCGGAGTCGAACCTGCGGCCGCTACATCAAGGACTAAACCTCTATATATGGGCGCGCGCTCTACCAGGTGAGCTGCCCAGGCGCCCTACTGTACTCAATTTAAGAATTTTGCTTATTTCTGTAATTTTGTACTGTATGACTTTTCTTATAGTATTAGATTTAGACAGACAGATATTTCTGTAGATAAGCATTTTGATTACCGTAATGACCCGATTATAACATGACCCTCTCTTTTTCAAGACTCATATTTGAAAAATCATGCTTTCTTTTAAAGAATATTTTAATAAATAAATACAATTAAATCCTGTTTTAATATATTTTATATGAAATTGTCTATTTAAATTAAATAAATGTACCTTAAATACCATAAAAATGATGGTAACCTGCGATTAAGTATCTGGCCAAAGCTGTTATTGTGAAGGTTTTAAAGCGGAAGTGGTGCCTTTAACTGTGCTAGTCTCGCTTTGCCAGACCTTCCTCCACAGCGCTGTGGAGGAGGGTCTGACTAGTCCACACAGCATTCCTGGATGGGAGAAAAACGTGCTCTGGTTTATTCGCATTTCTTTAAACCAATCACAATCATCGTGGGCGGGGCTAAGCTCCAGACGGAGCCACGGTGCCTCTGCTAAATAGTCTCAGGAAGGAACTTGTTTTGGTGGAACGTGTACGTTCAAAAGTAGTTTTAGTCGTGCAACAGAAAACTCAGATTGGACAGATAGTCTAGCTAGCTGTCTGGATTTACCCTGCAGAGACCTGAGGAGCAGTTAACCATAGTCCTCACAAAAGCACCGGAGGTTAGACAGATATACGAACAGAAATAGGGCTGCTTCCAGAAGTCCACCCTAACATGCAATTTAGTAGCTAAAACATTGTGAGAGATTTATTTAGTATGTCTGAAATCTAAGTATGAAACCAAAAGTACGTGAATAGCATACTATTTCCGGTAAAATATTACAGTATGCAACACTGGACACTACGCCGGCGTAAGTATCCCACAATGCAATGCGGTAGTAACGACAACCTTAATAAAAAACAAACGGACAGAAACGGAGGAGCTCTGTAACGTCAACAACGCTCTAATTTACATTTCTACATATTTAAATCTGTGATTTTGTCACCTGTGACTGTCTCGAATGGCAAGGATTGCTCTCAGGAAGTGACGTTGAAAACTAAAGCATAGCTACTATTTATTTACACAAAAATTATGTTGAACGATAGTACACATGTTGAGTATGTGATATTGGACGCAACTTAGGTGTATGTGTGCCAAGTAGAGTGCGCATCGGGCCGCATTTTTCTGTCCAAGCCTGGCCCGCGTCCGACAGGCATTAAGATATTTCTGTCTGAGCCAGACCCGAGCCCGACACAGTTAAAATCTAATTTTTTTTCTCATACTAATGAATGACACACGTACATTTGTTTGTGTGGGAAGCTTTTATTAAGCAACTTTAGGAAGGCATTTGGAAAATGTCAACAGATGAGCTCATCAGCTCACACGGGGCAACAAGCGCGCGTTAACACAGGCGCGCACAAGAGGCCCAATCATATTACAAAAACACACCTTTGCATCAAGTGAAACAGGCCCATTGGCTACCTGCATAATAAGCTGTTTTAAATTTAAAATGTTCAATGCCTTATCACGCTGATGTGACTGAGCCCGACAGGGTTAACATGAACTGTGTCGGGTTAGGTTCGGGTTTGGATATAAAAAACAGAAAGCCTGTCGTGTTCAGGTGTTATATTTGTGTCAATACGGTCTTTTATTACTCAAAACGTTTTCTTATATTATTAATTGTGTGTTTAAAATGTTGCCATGTTTTACTTTTTATGCTGAAGGAGTTTTGATTACTTTTGTACTTGATGGATTTTGACAGGAATGACTCTCAAAATCACAAAAATGTGAATGAAAACATGAACACGTGATACGTAGCAGGAGCTTTATGACAGAATAAAAAACTAAACACACGTGAATTACACAGAGAAATGTACTACGATGTAAGAAACAAATCCGTAGAAAAACTGATAATGTCCTGGCTTTTCTGTCAAGTTTAGGGACATTTCTGTTCAACCAAATACAGAAAATTCTGTAGATTTACAGTATAACCTCTGTCCCTATAATGGATATTTCTGTTAATCCATAAAAATCTAAATACGGAGAAACACCTGTCAAAATTCCTCCTTATTAACAGAATATTAGCCCGTATTTCTACTGACTTTTCTTACAGTGTAGTACTAGTACAACTTCAACAAAGTACTTTCATGTTTGCAGGCAGGTTTAATACTCAGAGAAATTAAATAATGAAGATCACTGTAACAAATGATTAGTTTTCATCTGCTATGTTTAAAGGAAAAAAAAACTGCTTTACAAACTATGAGACTCTGTGAAGGAGCTGATCGTAAGAGCTTCAGAAGATTTTTTGGTTCATTCAGGACTTTTAGCGTGTAAAGTTCTGTTGCTGCTGACAGACTCATATTATTATTCTAAGTGTCTGACAACATTATGGGATGGATCCCTACAGAGATAGACCTTTTAGTTAGAGTAAGATCCTTTTAGTTTAACATGAAACAGCCCCGAAATCACCATCACCAAACTCCACCAGACTCCATGTAAATAATCAGGACTTTTAGCGTGTATAGAGCCAGCATATCTCCACCAGACTCCATGTAAATAATCAGGACTTTTAGCGTGTATAGAGCCAGCATATCTCCACCAGACTCCATGTAAATAATCAGGACTTTTAGCGTGTATAGAGCCAGCATATCTCCACCAGACTCCATGTAAATAATCAGGACTTTTAGCGTGTATAGAGCCAGCATATCTCCACATGTAAATGGGTGAATTAAGGTTTTTTTTCAACCAAACCAGAGTGGTGCTTGTTGGAAAAGTGGAAAGATGAACCAAGATGGCTTTGGATAGTTTTATTTAGTTTCTGTCCACTTCGAATGAAGCGTGT